>NC_034613.1:55126571-55128598 GCF_900095145.1 Mus pahari
TTGTGCAGGAATAGAAAACCTGACTAAGACAATGAACTTTTAATAATTTTGATTTACAATATTGTATTATGACTGATGATGACCAAGGTAGCATATACTTGGTAGTCAGGGTTACATTTCTTCATGAAAAAAAAAACCTTTATAGATCCCTGATACATTTTCTTTATTAATTTTTTCATTTTTATGTTAAAATCTTATCCACCTCCTTTTCAATTTAAACACCATTGTAAAATTAACATGTGTCTAATTATTCATTCATATATTTCCTTATAAACTATATATGTTCAATAATCTATGTATTTAACTTATGTGAACAAATGCAATGTTTCATATTTTATCACTGAATAGTTTGCTATCAATGGATCTAATGTATTTAACTGCCATATATATGATTTTACCTAACTTTCATTAGATAATGGGTATGAGCACTACATTCAATTTTTACTACAAATACAAATGAAAACAATAAATATCTTTATATATGTTTATGTGTATACTGATATATAATTATTGTGGTAAATTACCTTTTTAATAAATGTTAATCGTGTAAATCCTAAATTGACTAAAATCCAAAAGGAAGAGCAGACTTTTTAATCCCAAATTCCCACACAAACTATAAACATTTTATTAATCTTACAAGTGAAAATTATCTTACTAAGTTTGTACTTATCCGATTATTGATTTGACAATTTCTTCTCAGTTTTGCTAGCCTTTTAGAGTTTCACTTCTGTGAAATGGCAATGTATATCCTTTGCCAATTTTTCAGTTGAAACTGCAACTCTTATTCTTGATTTGGAAGAGCTTCCTGATAGCCATTTTTGTTTCAGAAAATTAACATGTAGTCTAGCATTCTGTTAATTTTCTGTAAATATTTTTCACAGTATCTTCTGTTACAGTATGATCATTAATTTTGAATTAATTAACATTTGCTAGATTTTTTGATTGTTTTTATGCTGTTAGAGTTTTATTTCAGAACTCATTATTATCCAATTATAGATAATGAAAGAATATATGTGTTTTCTATTAGCTTGATAGTAGTACATTTCAAATTTAGATAATTCATATTCAGTTTCTTTTTGATGTTGCAGAAGATAGAAAGCTAGCTTGAATTTTCTGCATATACTAGGCTAATTCACTTTATACAATTTACAATACCACTACTCTTTCCCAATGATTTCAGGTTCTGGTTCACTGCATATTAAAATTAATTTCATATTATTAAAAAAATGTAATATGATAAGATGAAAACCAGTATATCAAATTTGGACAATCCATTTAACAGAAAAGTAAAAGAACTCCAAGAGAAGGCATGAGAATTAAAGAAGCCCATAGTCAGGAGTTCAATAAAACTACTGAACTGAAAGCTACAGTATATATACACAAAGGATCTAGTGAATACCAGTGTAGGCATTTGATTGCTGCCTAGTTCTAAGGGTTTACATGAGCTTTATTGCTTATGTTTTTAAGGTTTTTATAATAGAAATATTTAAAAGCACAGTGATTACATTATAATAAGTTAAAATATATTAAGAATTAAGACCATTTACCATTGTCTTTGTAATAACAACAGATCAAGCTAGCAAAATAAAACAGATAGATGTATATACATTATATTTTTAAAAATTAAAGATATGATCTTGATTCCAGTGCACTGCCGGGGAGAGGGCGGACTGGAGAAGAGTCACAGCTTCTGAGAAGGAACCCATGTCTGGTTCCAGTCATCCTGCGCCTTTCCCTGCCCAAGGAGGGATGTTCAACCAGGACCAGTCCCCAGGTCTGACTCAGCATCCTGCGCCTTTCCCCTCCCGCCTGAGGAGAGGTGGAGAGGTGTTCGCTGGGGAGTCCCCACGCCTGATCCGGGATCCAGCGCCTTTCCCCGCCTGAGGAGGGGTGTTCACCCGGGTCCAGTCCCCAGGCTTGATCCAGCATCCTGTGTCTTTACCTGCTCGAGGCCTGATCAGGCATCTAGCACCTTTCCCTGCCTGAGGAGGGGTGTCTGCCTGGGAGCAGTCTCCTGGCCTAAGACA
>NC_034613.1:55128609-55134291 GCF_900095145.1 Mus pahari
CAGCACAAGGCAAGGCCTGGGCCAAGTAGTGAGAGTGGGTGGGTAGCAGAGCAGAGGTGGGGGGAGGGGTATAGGAAACTTTTGGGATAGCTTTTGAAATGTAAATAAAGAAAATTAAAAAAAATTAAAGATATTTTTAGAAGTAAGAGACAGCTGCATGTTGTAGTACATATCTGTAATAACATGAATGAACCTGGAAGGCTGCCAGAATTTAGAGATTATCCACTTCTACACATTAATTTCCAGGTATCTATTCACAAAATAATGCAACATCAAACTAATTTGAATAAAAAAATAAACATTATTTCTCTAACAGGAAAAAAACATGGTCAAATACTTGCTTCTTTTTCTTTTTTTTAATTTTCCTTTTATTATTATTAATCATGTCTTTTGTTTTCATCTTAAATGATATCTCACTTCCCAGTTACCCCTCCACCATCACCCATCCCACATCTGCCCTCCCTGTCCCTTTTACCTGTATGAGAGTGCTTCTTATTGTGTAGTTTCCTGTAGATGAGCTTTGCAAGTGTTAGTGAAGAACCTTTTCCTTGTTCCTCATTATAACACTTCCTGGATTTTATAAACTGGCTTTTGCTTCCCTGGTGAATGAATACTGAAGAATTGTGCAATATATTGTTATTAGTGTAACAGTATAGATTTTCTAAAAAGCTAACCAGCTAAAATATTTTTAAAAGAAAACAAGTTGAAAGAACTTTATATCATAGACTTCTATATAGTGAGAGCCTAGAAAAAAGAAATCTGCTGCAAGTGTAAAGATGTACTCAAATTTGTATGCTAAGTATGTTCACTCAAAATGACTTTAGTACCTTCATTTACATTTCTTTTTTTCTTTTTTTCTTCTTTATTTTAATTAATTGATTAATCCACTCCCCAAACAGTGCTCCCCCTCCCAGTTCCCCCCCTCCCAGAATCCCTATCCCATTCCATTTTTTTTTTTTTAATTCTCAGAGTGTTCCCCCAAGGTATACACCCTTCCTGGCATATCAAGCTTCTGCAGAATTAAGCACATTGAGACCAGGTACTGCAATCATGGAGACTGAGCTGCATGTGTGTTACATATGAGCATTTGATCCAGCTCATCTGTTCTTTAATGGGTGTCTCAGTCTCTGCAAGCTCCCAGAGGCCTAGGTTAGTTGACTCCGTTGGTCTTCTTGTGGTGTTCCCACCCCTTCAGGATCTTTAATACTTCCCTCAACTCTTCCATAAATGTCCTAAACCTCTGTCTAAAGTTTGACTATGGGTATCTATCTGTAACTGTATTCAGTCAGCTGCTGGGTAGAGGCTCTCAAAGGACATTTACACTAGGCTCCTGTATGCAGGCATAGCAGAATATCCTTAATATTGCTAAGGATTGATGCTTGAGCATGGGATGAGTCTCACACTGGGCAGGTAATAGGTTAGCCATCCATCAGTCTTTGCTCCATCATTCTCCCTGCATTTCATATAGACAGAACAAATTTGGGGTCGAAAGTTTTGTGGGTGAGTTGGTGTCCTTATTCTTCCACTGAAGTTCCTGTCTAGCTACAGAAGTATGCTCTTCAGGTTCCATATCCCCACTGCTAGGCAACTCATCTAGGGACTCCACATTGACTCTCAGATCTATGGGATTTCTTAGGAACTGACCCCAAACCACATCCTAGGCAGCTGCAGACTTCTGTTCATTTTCCTGGCCCTAGGGGCCTCTCGATTATATTTCTGGATACCTGATCCTAATCCCTCCATTCCCCTCTTCACCCCATCTCCCACACAGTTTCCTCCATATATCTGCCTCCTATGACTATTTAATTTCTCTTCTTCTTCTTCTTCTTCATCTCGCTTTTACGTAAGATTCAAAAATCCTCACTTGAGATTTCTAGTTTGGGTCTGTGCAACATAGCAAGGGTATCCTATACTTTATGGACAGTATCAACTTATAAGTGAGTATTTACCATGCATGTCATTTTGAATCTGGTTTACCTCACTCAGGATGATACTTTCTAGTTCCATCCATTTACCGTCAAAATTTATGACATCGTTGTTCTTAATACTTTTATATTATTCCATTGTGTACATGAACTACATTTTCTGTATCAATTTTTAGGTTGAGGGGAAACTGGGTTGTTTCCAGTTTCCGCTATTACAAATAAAGATGCTATGAATGTAGTTAATCAAGTACCATTGTGGAATGTTGGAGCATGTCTTAGGTATAAACTTAGGAGTGATATAGCTGGATCTTCAGATAGAACTATTTCCAATTTTCTGAGAAACACTCAGATTGAATTCCAGAGTGGTTATACAGGTTTGTAATCCCACCAGCAATGGAGGAGGGTTCCTCTTTCTCTACATTGTCACCAGCAGGTACAGTCATTAGAGATTTGATCTTAACCATTCTAGCTGCTGTTTCGTCCTATTATTGATAGTGTTCTTTGCCTGTAAAAAGCTTTTCAGTTTCATGATGTCCCATTTATGAATTGTTTATCTTAGAGCATGAGTCATTGGTGTTCTGTTCAGGAAATTGTCTCCTGTACCATTGCATTCAAGATTATTCCAAAATTTGTCTTCTATTAGATTTTGTATATCTGGATTTATGTTGAAGTCTTTGATGTAGCTGGAATTGAATTTTATGTAGGGTGATAAATATAGACCTATTTACAGTCTTCTATATTCATACATCCAGTTGGACCAGCACCATTTGTTGAAGATCATTTCTTTTTCCATTGTATGGTTTTGTCCTCTTTTTCAAAAATTAAGTAAGTGTCTATAGATATGAGGGTTTGTTTGGGGGTTTTTGATTCTATCCCATTTTCATCCTTACTGTGATAAATTACCTACCAAAAGCGAGTTAACCAATAAAGGCTTTCTTTTCAAAAATTGTTCTAGAGAATACTCTATCATAACAGCTGGAGTTTGATGGTGTTGGTCACAATGTAGGCAATGTTGGAAAGCAGGGAATGGTATGTGATGGTGCTCTGCTAACATTTTTTTTTCTTTTTCTTTTTTTTTTCATGTAGTCTATGATACCATTTTAGGGAATGGTACTAGTCCACACTTAGAGCAAGTTTTCTTACCTTAGTCCAATCATGTAAATCCAATACAGTCATGACTAATGGCTAACCTAATCTATATAATCACTCAGATGTCTGCTCATAAGCTTAAACATAGGGAATACTAGCTTCTTTCAAATTCAAAGTCAATTATTAGCCCTCATATTGAGTGTTCACATACATAAATATGAACATTAACTTATAAAACATAAAAAATAATAACTAAAGTATAAAATTTTCAAATAGGCAATTTAAGATAGACCTCAATCAGTGCCTTTCATCTCACTCTAGGAGCAACACTGACTAGATCTGATAATATACTGGTGGCTATCGGGTTTGAAGAGTGACTAATTTAACCTATATTTGATGCAACTGCTCAAGTCATGCCTTCTTATTTGGCATAAGCCTGTGTAGATATTACTTGCTGAATCTACAGTCTTTAAGAAATACTTAAAACTTATCTTCATTTTAATAAATAGTCAATTTTTTTAGAGACTTTGTGATATAATTTACTCCTAAAGACTTACTAAAAATTTCCCGGAGAACAACATTTTTAAACAGAAATATAAATTGTATGCAATTTCACATTTTGAAGTGTAGTTATGAGTCTGAGGATGAGAGAATAGAAGGATAATCAAACTCAGTAATGATCATTATAGGTATGAAATTTTTATGATTATTTAGATGAAAATGTGTGGAGTACCTATAAAAGTGGCATAGTATAGTATTTCTAGCATCAGTCATAATTTGAACATATTTTATCTAACATCCATTCTAAGAGAAGTATATATTTATAACATAGTCCATGTGTTCATATTCTATACTATTATTCTTATGAGAATTTCTCTTAACAAAGTAATAAATGTTACACTTATTTAACTTGAACTTTATTGTTTTATTAATACTAAAGTTTTAGGAGTCATAATAAAATAAATATATACAAATATTTTACAGAGGGGAATAAAATACAATGAATATATAAAAGATATTATAGTAAACTAGTTACTAATAGTCATACATCACTTCAACCATAGGCAACTAAAACCAACCACCACCACCACTACCAACAGCAACAACAACAACAACAGCAAAAGTTTTAGTTCATTCACTGCTTTATGATGTGACACATTCAGTGAGCTTAGTTAAGAGATCATAAAAAACAAGACCGAGTAAAAAAATGCAAAGAAGTATAAGATAGGCAAAATAAAATACAAAAAACATTAAGTAAAGGAATTAAAAAATACTTCTAGATTGAAAGTCATAAAAAGCATAATGGAAAAGCAGATATGTTATCTATGATGAAGATGCTGAGATAATGAGATGAAGATACTAAGAACACTGTGGACCACTGCAATCAATAAGAGCACAGCAGAATACAAAAACTGTTGAGCTAGGGCAAATTAGAAATAAAGGAAAAATATGTTCCATCCACGGAGCAGAAGGCAAAAAGTCTAGATTTGTATATTCAGATGGGAAACAGATTAGGATATAACTGAGCTTTGTAAGACATGTAATAAGTTACCCTATAAAATATAATCAAGGAGAATGAAGGATTCGGAGAAAAAATAGACCTTAAAAACACTTTATTATGGATGTTCCTCATGATTCAGAATATAGTCATTTTAGACAAATAGAATCTATTTTCAGACCACTCTAATTGTTCTATTTATTGACACTAATATCCTACCTAGAGGAAATCCCTATCCTTTAATATTCTCTCTAGTTGCTATGAGACAGAGAAATTGTTAAGACTTATTTATTTCAATGTTGATGTTTATGAATTCTAGTACTCAATCAACATAAAATATAAAATATAAAACAAAATGTTCTGAATCAAAATGGCTTCTCGCTCTGTTTATAACATTGGGACTATGTGACTCAAATGTGAAAACTACTTTAGCTTTCTATTCCTGTCAGGTTCAGTTCACATTTTTTGCATAGAAATTTCAATGAGCATCCTCTTCTTTGGACTGTGTAAAGTCTCTTTCTACAAGGCTCCCAAACAATTTCTCTGCATCTAGAGAGGCATAGTTCTCTACTTTTGCAAGTGTTTTTTCCCATGACTGTTTGGTGTCTTTGCCTAACTCTATATGTATACAACCAATTTCTCCTTTTCCTGCTTGATTATAACACCTATGAGAAAATATTCTTTGAGAAGTCTTTATTCTTTGAGAAGTTGCTGCCATATTTAAGCACCAACAGAAATGTTAGGATACACCATTATCTATGGCTTCATAGAAGGACTGTCTTAATGCAATCAAGATGAATTATAGTTTTAGTTTGTGAATTCTTAGTAATTAATGTAATGATAAGATAATCATTGCACTTTTTCTCTTGACTTGTACTTTTGAGCCATCAATGTGCTCTTATTAAGAACCTCTGTTGCTGACACAAGCAAAGGACACTTTGTTTCCCCTTCTCTCATACTGGCTAGTCTTAAATTTCTTACTCTGGTTTTGGTGAAGAGTCAAAACAAAATTTGAGATTTTAAAAAATGTTTTAGGCTGCTGGGCTGATTAGACCATTTCAGCATTGTCAATACCACTACTCTGATAAAACATGAACACACACACACACACACACACACACACACACACACACACACAGAGAGAGAGAGAGAGAGAGAGAGAGAGAGAGA
>NC_034613.1:55134296-55146107 GCF_900095145.1 Mus pahari
GAGAGAGAGAGAGAGAGAGAGAGAGAGAGAGAGAGAGAGAGAGAGATTTTCCAAATACTAATCTTTATGTTTGTATTTATTTTTGTCAATATATTGTTTACATTTCAATTTATTGAACATGAGTAAGCAGTTTCTTTTAGTTTGACACAAAAATCTTAAAGTCTAGACTATGGCCTTTCTGCTCATATGTATCAGATGTACAGCATGATCTTCATGTGGTTCCTGAACTATTGGAGCAGGGGACACCCGAAAGCTGCTGTCCTACTTGTTGGGCTGCCTTCTTCCATCTCAGTGCCTCACATTGCAGAGACTTGAAGTGCCAGGGTAGGGGGAAACCCAGGGAGGTGCCACCTGCCCAAAGCAGAAGGGGAGAGGGAAGGGAGAAAGACTGTGTGTGTGTGTGTGGGTGACCCGGAGAGGGGCATTGAGTAGGATGTAAGTTTAATAAGCAAAAAATAAATTTGAAAAAACAAAGGCATACAAGTCCCAAACATACCATGGCACAATTGTTTTGGTTGGATAAGGACACTTTCACATAACCAACTAATTAGAGTTAATAAGGGCTCACAGAAGCTAAAGTGGCAACCACAGAGCCTGTGTGGATCTACTCTAGGCCCCCCCTGTATACTTGCTGTGGTTGTTTACCTTGAGAGTTTTTGAAATCCTAGTAGTGCAAGTAAGGGTGTCTCTGATGGTTTTGCCTGTTTGTGGAACATTTTTTTCTCCTACTGGGTTGTTTACTCCAGCATTATTCAGACTTTTTGAATATTGTTATGTGGTATTTGGTTGATACCAGGAGAAACCTGGCTGTTCTGAAGGAAAATGGAGAAGCAATGGATTGGGGAGAGAGGGGAAGTAGCAAGCTGGGATGAGAAGAGGGAGGGAATGCTATAGTTAAGATGTATTGCAAGAAATAAGATTAAATTTAAAAAAGATCTTGCATTCATATAAATTTGTTCTTATTGCTACTTATTCTATAATTTATTTAACATTTTTCAATTGAAATTTCAATGAACACTTATGGAAGTCTCATAGGTGTATTAGATTTACTGGGATATATAGAGAGCAGTTCACAAATTTCATTACATTGCTTATACTGAAACATAGATTTAAGAAAATTCTGAGTTTCAGTAAATAATTAAAAATGTATGCCCAACATCACATTATACACATTATATTTATACATATATTTTTTGTTTTTGTTTTTGTTTTTGTTTTTGTCTTTTTGTTGTTGTTGTTTTTATTTTGAGACAGGGTTTCTCTGTGTAGCCCTGGCTGTCCTGGAACTCACCTTGTAGACCAGGCTGGCCTCGAACTTAGAAATCCGCCTGCCTCTGCCTCCTGAGTGCTGGTATACATATATTTATGTATAGACAGAAGAAACACATAGATCTTCACTAACAAAGCCATCAGCTTCTCTTTATGCACTACATTATTTTGACAAAATATTAAGAACTTGGATACTCAAATAAAGCTAAGACAAAAACTATTTCCCTTTATGCCCTAATATCCCCTATGCTATGAAAATGGGAAGTACTTTTATTTATATGTCTAATCCTTTAAGACCTGCTTCAATTGACCATTTGTGGGAAAAGTTCCCAGGAATCACAGAGAAAACTTACAGAAATAGTTTATATTTTTTTCATTATTCCGATTCTTCCATTCTAGTCTAGAAGCAGGCAGGGTAAAGTACTGGGGTGAAGTGTTAAGATGCTGCAGCAGTGAGAAAACTTCAGAACTATCATGTGTAGGGATTAAAACAGTAAACTTAACTGAACTAAATGTATACTATTATATAGTTATACTACTGTGGAGTCATAAATGATAGTGTACAGTTAAGTTTAGCAGCAAAGAATAAAGAGTGTTATGAGTGACTATATTCTGAACCAAGCAACCACATCTTGGGCAATTTAGTTATATGCCTTTGAAAAATTATCCCAGCTGTGCTTATTGATTTCTTATAACACTTCAGGGTGGGACAGTATGGTGATTTGAGTAAGATTGTCATCCTAGATCTATACAAGTTTGAACTCTTGGTTCCAAGTTGATGGAGATGTTAAGGAAGGATTAAGAGATAAGACTTTATTGGTGATGTGTCACTGTAGACAAGTTTAGATGTATCAAAATCCACACATATTCCCAGCTGTGTCTCTCTGCTTTGTTTTATTGTTAGAGATCTATGCTCTCAGCTGCTGTTCCACCCACGTGATGGATGCTACCTACTCTGTCATCAGGTCCTCTAATAATCTGTAAACATAACCAAAAGATTAATTCTTCTATAACTTATATCAGTTATGACTTCTAATCACAGCAATGTAAAAGTAACTAATACAGAAGTAGATGCCAGTAAGTGGGCTATTGATGTGAAGAAATGGCCATGATTTTTTGGAGGCATCATGAACTGGAAAGCCAAGCTCAAGAGATTTCAGAAAGGAAACGCCTTAGTAAATAAATGGGATAGACACTGGTTTTTTTTGTACTTTTGTAGAAAATATAGCTTTTTTCTGCCTATATCCTAAGAACCTGACTGAGTCTAAATTTAACATAATGGAGTAAAATTTTTGCATAATATGACCTCAGTAATAGTATCAGGATTCAGTGCACATGCATGGGACTGATCCCAAGGTGAGACAGTCACCGGGTGGCCTTTCTTTCACTCTGCTCCATTTTTGTCCCTGCATTTCCTTTAGATAGGAACAATTCTGTGTTAAAAATTTGGAAGATGGGTGGGTGGTTCCCTGCCTCAAATGGGAGCCAATGCCTATCTACTAGAAGTGGTCTCTGTTCATTCTATCTTCTCACTGTTAGGTATTTTGGCTAATGCCATCCCCATTGAATCCTGGGAGTCTCTTACATCCCAGGTGTCTGGTACATTCTCAAGGTTCCCCCTCTTAACTCCCACCCACCTTCCGAAGCTGCATATTTACATTTATTGTCATGTCCCTCTATGCATCTCTTCTGTTTATCCCCATACCTGTCTCTCCCCATACCTGATATTGTCCCTCTCTTTCCCCTCCCACTTCCTCTCTCCCACCCATGTTCCTACTTCCCTCTCTCTCACATGATTACTTTTTTCCTCTTCTAAATGGGTTTCAGGTATCCATACTTGTGTTTTCCTTCTTGTTCAGCTTCCTACAACCTATGAGTTGTATCAAGGGTATTGTGAACTTTCTGGCTAATATACCTTTATAAATGAGTAATAACACACATGTCCTTTTGGGTCTGGGTTATCTCTGACTAATTTGTATTTCCTCTTTTTAGAACTTTCCATTTACTCATTTATACCAGAATTTAATTGGGTTACTTATTTTCTTGATGTCAAGTTTTTGAATTTTTTATATTTTAGATATTTGCCCATGTTGAGATGTATGGTTGATAAAATATTTCTTATTCTGTTTTTGTTTTGTTTTTTCTTTTTGTTTTTTTGTTTTGTTTTGTTTTGTTTTCTTTTTGTTTTTGTTTTTGTGTTTTTTTTTTCTTTTTTGAAACAGGGTTTCTCTGTGTAGGCCTGGCTGTCCTGGAACTCACCTTGTAGACCAGCTGGCCTCGTACTCAGAAATCCACCTGCCTCTGCCTCTGCCTCTGCCTCCCAAGTGCTGGGATTAAAGGCGTGTGCCACCACTGCCTGGCTACTCTGCAGTCTTACAAATTTTCTGAATAGCCATATCTTTAACAATACAGAAGCTTTTCAGTTTTATGAGGTCCAATTTAAAAGTGGTTAATATTAGTTCCTGTTCTAATAGTCTTCAGAAAGTCTTTTCTGTGCCAATTTATTCAAGGCTAGCTCACTTACTCTTCTATCATGTTCACTGTATCTGGTTTTATTTTCAGGTCTTTGATCCACTTGGTATTGAGTTTTGTGAGAGGCTATATGCATGGATATATTTGTATATTTTATATGAATTCATCTAGCTTTAATAGGACTAGTAGTTTGAAACATTGTATGTTTTCCAGTGTGAATTTCTGGCTTTTGATAAAAAACCTGGTATTCAGAGGTATGTGGACTTGCATCTTGTTTTTTTTATTTAATTACATTGATAAACATGTCTATTTGTATACCACTAGCAGGCTGTTTATATTAATATTGTTCTGTGGTGGAATTCAAGATTGGGGTTGATGATAGCTCCTGGAGGTTTGTTATTATTTATGATTATTTAGCTATTCTTGATATTTTGTATCTCAATATGAAGCTGAAAATTATCCTTTTAGAATCTGTGAAGAACTGTATTAGAAATTTGATGAGGGATTGTAATGTATTGTAGTGAATCTATGATTGTTTTTGGTAGGATGATAATTTTTTATTATGTTAATCCCACTGATCTTTGGGCATGGGAGATCTTTTCAACTTTTGATACATTCTTCCATTATTTTTCTTCATTGTCTTAAAGTTTTATCATATAAGTAATTCACGTGCTTGGACAGAGTTACCCAAAGAATTTTATTTACTTATTTGTTCATTCATTTATTTATTTTTTGCTGCTATTATGAAAGGTACTGTTTTCCTGATTTCTTTTTCAGCCCATTTGTCAATTGTATTTAGGAGGGCTACTGATATTTTTGAGTTAAACTTATATCTAGCTACTTTGCTGAAAGATTTTATCATCTCTAATCATTTTTCCTGTTGATTTTTAGGGTCACTTATGTACACTATCATATTGGCAAATAAGGATACTATGAACTCTTCCATTCTTATTTATATAGCTTTGATCTCCTTAATTTGCCTTATTGTTTCATCTAAAACTTCAAATACTCTATTTAATATTAATGGAAAGTGTGAACAACCTTGACTTGTTCCTGGTTTTATTGGAATTGCTTTGAGTTTCTCTTCACTTGGGGTAATTATGACTATTGGCTTGCTGTAAATTGCCTTTATTACATTTAGGTATGCACCTTGTATGTCTGATATCTCCAGGAGTTTTATCATAAAGGTTGTTAGATTTTGTCACAGGTCTTTTCTGCATCTTATGAGATAATAACTTGGTTTTTAATCTTTTAATCTGTTTATAAGGTGGATTGTATATTTTATTTATATATGATGAATGATGTCTGTATCCTCAGGATAAGACCTGCTTGATCATGGTGAATAATCTTTTTGATGTGTTCTTGGATTCAAGTTGCAAAAATTTTATCGAGTGTTTTTGTATCTATGTTAATAAGCAAAACTGGTCTGTAATTCTCTGTCTTTGATGAACCTATAACCACTAGTGAAATAGAAACATTAATTAATATGCACTCAGTCAATCAAAGCCCAGAACCAGATTTTTTTTTCTTTTTTTGAGACAGGGTTTCTCTGTATAGCCCTGGCTGTCCTGGAACTCACTCTGTAGACCAGGCTGGTCACGAACTCAGAAATTTGCCTGCCTCTGCCTCCCAAGTGCTGGGATTAAAGGCAGATGGTTTTAACACAGAATTCTACAAGACTTTTAAAGAGGAATTAATGCCAATTCTTCTCAAATTATTACATAAAACTGAAACAGAGGAACATTTATTTCCCAAATATATTTTATCAGCTACCCTGATACCTAAATCACATAATTATATTTAAACTAGATGAAATACTTGAGTTATGTTGTATTGTATCCTATTGGGAAAGATGAATTATCTGAATTAACTTCCTTATGCCATGAGACAATTTTGTCAACAAGTCTGAAAAGTAACACAAATTTTATATTATTTTATATTATATTATCTCTCTATACAAACTCCTGTACTCATATTTTTAACATTTTGTATATGCAAAGCAAGATATATCTGAGTTGTATATGTGCATTACCATTTACTGAAGTATAATTCTATATTTATCTAGTCAAAATTGTGGTATTAATAAAACCTAAAGTCAAATTTGCTTTCTTTTTCTACCATTTTGATCTATATAGTTCATTTGCTAATATTTGAATATGTTTGTACATATGTATGCATGTATATTTAAATCAACTATATTATTATTAAATACTACCCGATGCTAAATTTTATCCTATAATAATCTTTTAATCCAATGATTTTTCTCTTAAAACAGAGGGCACATAATGCCAAGAAAGCATGCTTGGAGGCCATAAGAACTAGCACTTTGCAAAGAATATCCTTGTTGATAATTTAGTTCTTTATGTGGTAGGTATGGTGCTCCACACAAAATGTTAACAATTCTAATAAAAGTGCTAATAACTGCGCAGTTTGAAAGTCATCTTTACTAGGCTGGTCTTCTGTTGCATTTGCAAGCAAGGGAGCAGTGAGAATATGCATACAGTGCTTATAGAAGAAACCCAGAAATTCAGTCTTTTCTGTTTTATTGGCAGTGGCTAGCATGTTATCTGGGTCAACTAAAGTTCGAAGCAGGCCCATAAGTTGGAGTGCCCCTCCAAGCTCAGGATCTGTATCACAAATCATATGTTCTATAGTGAGGTTGATGAGCAAAATATCATCATCATTCTGTTGTGCCTCCTGCATGACAAACTCTCGTACCATGGATGGAAACTGCAGAGCTTGTGGCATCATCTTTACCTTCCCCCCTCCAACGTGAGAAACTCACACTAGCACTGGAAAATGAGGGTTATATTAAAAAGCTTTTAGAGCTTTTTCATGTGTGTGAGGATTTGGAAAACATTGAAGGACTACACCACTTCCTCTTGAATCGAACTGCTCTTTTTGAAGTTATGTTCTCTGAGGAATGTATAATGGACATCATTGGATGCTTGGAATATGACTCAACTTTATCACAACCACGTAAACACAGGGAATTTTTAACAAAAACAGCCAAGTTTAAAGAAGTAATTCCCATGTCAGATCCTGAGCTGAAACAAAATATTCATCAGACATACAGAGTTCAGTATATACAAGATATGGTTCTCCCTACCCCTTCAGTCTTTGAAGAAAACATGTTATCAACACTTCACTCCTTTATCTTTTTCAACAAGGTAAAAATTGTTGGTATGTTACAGGAAGATGAAGAATTTCTGACAGATTTGTTTGCACAACTAACAGATGAAGCAACAAATGAGGAAAAAAGACAAGAATTGGTTAACTTTTTAAAAGAATTTTGTGCATTTTCTCAAACGCTACAACCCCCGAACAGAGATGCTTTTTTTCAAGACTTTGTCAAACAACTCGGTTTTCTATGCATTGATAAATCCCTAATGCCAGATCAATTTCTTATATGCAGCCAGTTACTCCCAAATTCTGAATGCATGAATAAAATTCACGAAAATGTTAATAATGTTGTTTTATGGCAATATTCAAAATTAGAAAAAAACATGTATGAATGGCCCTTTAAAAAACCATCTCTTTGTTTAGGAAAATGGCAGAAGTAAATTCTCTTTTATGGATCATTACCCTACCAGCCAGCAAAAGAAGTTGCAGGGATGAAAAATAATGTGGAAATGATATAAATTGATATGCATATAGGAAACTGAACACAACAAAATAAAACATAGCAAAGAATAAGATGATATTTAAACAAATGTGGTAGTATCTACTGAAAATTAAATATCCTTTCAAATTACAACCTCCATAGCATGTTTGAAATGTTAACTAGACTCCTTATATTCCTTCCTGCATTTCTAGTATAAATAATATAAAAACAGATCAGAGGGAATGTAGGTCAGAGAAGGAAATTTCCATGAGCTCTCTCCAGTTTTCCATATTTTATTGATTGGCATTACCCCACTGCTGAAGCCTTCAAATCTGTACCTTGGCACATTTCTTTCTCTAATTTCCCATCTACCTTGGCTAATTTTTATGCTATAGTTACTGGCTTCAGTAAAGGTCTTTTAAATATGACCTTCAATTTTCTGGTAAGTATTATCTTTTCTACCTGATTTCCATTTTAAAAGGCATTTACATTTACCAACTATAGACTAAAAACACATGAATGAAATATGAGGGGTAATGTGAAAAATAGTTTTGTTAATATTAAATTTGATAATAATTTATATCCAAGTCTTTCAGATAAAGTGGCAACTCTGTAAATCAGTGCTGTAGTTTTACGGACTACTTATTTTTTTAATGGTCACAAATACTAATCAACTGTAATTATTTAGGTAGCATTCAGCTTATTTTTATATTTTATGAAAATATATATAAATGGCTAACTAACAGGAAAATGTGAATTGCTGAAAAGCAGTGACACAGGTGATAAGAGTCATACTCTATAAAGTGTTATCCTGTCCCTAAAGTTCTAGTGATGATGAACAAAAGAGCATTGTTGCTTTTGGTGAGGAGATTTATGTGTGTGGTTTTGGAGCACATAGATTAAAAATCTCTGTCATTGATATTCATTGATTTTGTCCTGTCTGTTTTTCATTTTCTGTATTTATGTTTTTTTTTTTCTCTACCTTGGTCACTCTCTGTCTTGCTGTCTATTGTCTTTCCTCTGACTTTCCTTTATTTATTTATTTATTTATTTATTTATTTATTTATTTATTTACTCATTCATTCATTCTTCCTTTCTTTTTCTGCTTTGTATTTTCTTCCTTCCTTTCTTACATCATACTTTCCGCTTATACTTTAATCTTTCTTAAGACAGAATAGTTACATTATGCATAAAAAGCTAAATTTCCTTTTTTGGGGGGGTGGTTTTTGGTTTTTGAGACAGGGTTTCTCTGTATATCCCTGGCTGTTCTAGAACTCACTATGTAGACCAGGCTGGCCTTGAACTCAGAAATCCGCCTGCCTCTGCCTCCTGAGTACTAGGATTAAAGGTGTGCACCACCATGCCCAGCTAATACCCTTTACTTTTATCAGCATATCTATCTACCCTCTCCCCAAATGGAAGGTGTTTCTTAACCAGCTGACTGATAAGGGACAATTAATTTACAGAATTTCCTGATCAAGATGTGCAACAAGAAATTTTCTACAGACTTGTAAATATTCATCAGATTTTTCTAAGTAAAACTATTACTTAGAAAACTATTAAAAACCATAACTATTTTTCTCAGTTTCCAATCTTAGTTTTGAAAACATATACAGAGGTTAATGGTGTAATAATCTTTGAGAAGGAAAACAAATTTGTGCTACATTTTGCTACCAACACTACAACTACTGCTATATTCTTCCTAATTCTATTAAGATCTTAGAAAAATTTCTTGGAGACATAAGATGGAAATGTATCCTATGTAGATAGAAAGGAAATAAGTATACTCCAATAGAAAAAAAACTAAGTCATTTAAGTTTCTTAAGTCCATGCTCCTTTAAGACAAGAATTTTACATGTATTTCAAAAGTATAGTCAAGAGGGCATACTGCTTTTTGTCCCCTAAAGTGGATAGCTTGTGTCATTAATGACCAAGGCAATGTGATTATCCTGTTTCACTTAAAGAGAAAAATTATTTCAAGTATAAAACAATTATAGAAGGTGACTTTCTGAAAATTTTTATAAAAGTCCTATTCTGGAAAAACATCCTTCTTAAGTATTCTAGTGAATAAAAGAAAAATACACAATGAGTAATTGTGCATCATGTGGCATGTGCAGAGAAATAAAAAAGTCTGGTAAAAGTCCTCCAACTAATGGCAAGGACGTGAAAGCGCTATTATGAGTCAAATGTCAACTGAATGGTAGATATAAACTAAACTAAAAAATTAATGTTTTAACCAACTGTCTACTGAGAAGTAACTTTTTACAAAATTATATTAAAAATTCTCCAGTCATGTTCATAGAGCACACACTTCCTTGGAGTACCATTCTCACAGAAGTTGCTTCTTTCTCTGGTATATTATTTAACTTTTTTACTGCTTTGAGAAAATATAAGACTAAACTTAAATGAGAAATGATTTATTTTGTTCATGATTTTTGCACTTTATTCAATCATGGCACAGTAAACATTAAAATGCCTAATATAATGGTGTCCAAGACGTAGAATAAATGAAGAGACACTTGTGATGAGAGATAGGTCCTAAAGAGCTGCACTTAAACAGGAAGTACTTCTTGAAGGTAATTCCACTTCCTAAAGATTCTAGAACCACTGAAGTGGCATTATCAGCTGGGAATCAACCCTTCAGTATAGATCTTTGAGGGAATGATGATATATTCAATTTATAAACCCACAAAAGTGTAAAGTCTTATATTGTCAAGTACAATATGTAGTTCTGCTATAATTTTGGCCAAATCAACACATCAATAAAGCCAAGTATCAGAACATTACAGTTCTTAATAGATATAGGTATCATGGAAGAGATTAAAATTGAACCCTGGGAAGACATCTCTCCTGTTAGTGACAAATATTATCTTGGTTATCAAATTTTCTTACTGGACTACACACATCAGTGAAAATATGCAGTATATTTTTGTGAACTGGGCTAATTTCAATTAGTAAAAATGACTGTAGTTTATATAGCTATTATTTTTATTGAAAAGAAAGGCATTTCTTTTCACTTCAAAGTATGACATTTATTCTACTGGATTAAATATACATATATGTATGTTTATTAATATAATGTTATATTAAATATATATTGCATATCACATATCATATATCAATCTTAAATCAATCATATATAATATATATAATGTCTACATATATAAATGTTATATTTATGTAAACAAAAATAAAAATAGGGTTCTATTTACAAAAAAAGCACATCTCCTAAGGCAGGTTTCAGCTTACCAGGAACCAACCTTTCCCTGTATCAGCTCCAAAATCCCCACTCTGCTTGCCCTTCTGACATTTTGTTCTTCTTTCTAAAATCTTCCATGCCAACCCTGTCCACAAGGAGATAGTCTTCACAGTTTGACCATTAGAAAGTCTTCCTTTGTACCTTCCCAAAAATTTCAATTTATCTATTTATAACTTCATAACCAGATTGAGTCCATATTTCAATTGTTAGGAGAAGCCCATACCAAGTAAAGGAAAGAAAATATAGGACAGTTCGTTGGCTTGTTGGACATAGATGTTTATATTGACGATCTATGAATATTATCTTTATAAGGATAGTAAGAAGAGGGTATAGATTTAAATAAGATAAAACTGTATGATATCTAACAGTACCATTTAGGAAGAAGTTTTCATTATTCATGAGAAAATTATAGATAGGTTTAGTGGAAAAGTAGTGGTTATACTCTATAGGAAGGAAGGTCCAAGGGAGTATTTCAGAGTTGGATTAATGATTTTGAAAAATAATTGTGTGTTTAGTGGATGTTGATACAATCAGGTACCTCACTTATGCTCTTACTGCTTCCTTTTTCTTTAATTTTTTTAAATTATTGTTTTCTTTATTTACATTTCAAATGCTATCCCAAAAGTTCCCTATACCCTCCCCCCCCCACCGCTGCTCCCCTACCCACCCACTCCCACTACTTGGCCATGGTATTGCACTGTGCTGGGTCATAAAAAGTTTGCAAAACCAAGGGGCATCTCTTCCCAATGATGGCCGATTAGGCCATCTTCTGCTACATATGCAGCTAGAGACAAGAGCTCTGGGGGTACTGGTTAGTTCATATTGTTGCACCTACAGGGTTGCAGCCCCCTACAGCTCCTTGGGTACTTTCACTAGCTCCTCCATTGGGGACCCTGTGTTCCATCCACTAGCTGGCTGTGAGCATCCACTTCGGTGTTTGCTAGGCACTGGCATAGCCTGACAAGAGGCCACTATATCAGGGTNCCTTCAGCAGAATCTTGCTGGCATGTGCATTAGTATCTAGGTTTGGTGACTGATGATGGCAAGGATTCCAGGATGGGGTAGTCTCTGGATAGTCCATCCTTTCATCTTAGCTCTAAATTTTGTCTCTGCACCTATATCCTTTCATGGGTATTTTGTTCCTTATTCTAAGGAGGAATGAAGTATCGACACAATGGTCATCCTTCTTGGTTTTCCTGTGTTTTGC
>NC_034613.1:55149217-55154297 GCF_900095145.1 Mus pahari
CTGCCAAAAGCAATCTACAGATTCAATGCAATCCCCATCAAAATTCCAACCCAATTCTTCACAGAGTTAGAAAGGGCGATTTGCAAATTCATCTGGAAGAATAAAAAACCTAAATAACAATAAAAGAACCTCTGGTGGAATCGCCATGCCTGACCTTAAGCTGTACTACAGAGCAATTTTGATAAAAAATGCATCGTACTGGTACAGCGACAGACATGTAGATCAATGGAATAGAATTGAAGATCCAGAAATGAATCCACACACCTGTTTCCTTTTCCTAGTTTGTACTAATATACGTAAAACTTTGAGCCTCCTCTTTGAGACATATAAAGCTATAACTTCCACTTACTTATCTTCTTTTGATTCTGGTATACTATGAGTTCCTGTTATTCACAAAGTACAGGATACATTACAGAAACTATCTGCTATGTCAGTCTACATTACCCAACCTCAAAATCTGTTGCCTATGTATTTTACTCCTCTATGATGAATTCCCTAATAACTCCTGATTAGTGAAACTTGACATATTTTAATAACCATGGCATTTAAACTGTACTTTCTGTGTCATGTATTATGTACTCTTCTCAAGAGGAATGCCACTTACACTAGCAAATCCTTTTGTCAGATCATAGCAGACCCCTGCTTAAATCTCTACTGTGGCTTAGATCTCACTGGAGTAAAGTGTGACTTCAGATAAATCTATGCTTCAGTGTTTCTAAATAATTTTTAGCAACAGAAGCCTTTAAAAGCCCATGTCCATATTTTATGTTAGAGCAAATAAATAAAATCTCTAGAAGTATTGTGATAACTACATACTAATTGCTAATTTGTCCTAACCTAAAATTACTTGTGAATATATATTTCATTAAAAAATATAAGTATTGGTGAATTGTGTTGATCAGGTTAGTCTGGTGGACATGCCTATAGAAGATTGTCTGGGTCATTACTTCAAGTAGGAAGACATAGAAGGACATGCTATTTCATGCCTAAGAGGAGAGAGGTGAATTAGAAACAAAGAAAACAAGTATCCAATCATGTATCTCTTGAATGTGTATATGATATATTCAAGATGTTTTAGCTCCTACTTTGACTTCCATTCAGTCAAAGAACCTGCTATTGTAAGCCAAAGAAACCTTTCTCTTACTGCTGTATTTGATCAAGCTATTTTATTACAGCAAAATAATTGAAACAAGCCTATCACATATTTGCACCCTGTTGTCAAGGACTGGCATTCATGCAAAATAGCTATGAATGTAACCTTTAATATTTGTACACAACAATTTGTCACAATGTAGGAAGTTTAGAGATCCTTGTAAGGCGATTCCAAAATGTGTTTAAAACTGAAGATATTTGATAAAATTTTGAGGATAAGAAATGTCAGTGCTGTCTCTAACATGCTAAGTGGCTCTTTCTTAGAAAACAAAATAATGTTCATTTGGGTAAATCAAACTATAGAGCCAGAATCCATGACTAGATATCTAAGGAGAATCAATGACTTCAGTTTGATGAAAGGCAGATTTTTTTAGTTGTTTTAGTGTGTTTCTTTACAGTTCTCTTATGCTCAAGCAAAGACATAACAGGGGTGTATTAGTTAGGGTTTTACTGCTGTGAACAGACACCATGACCAAGGCAAGTCTTATAAAAACAACATTTAATTGGGGCTGGCTTACAGGTTCAGAGGTTCAGTCCATTATCATCAAGGCAGGAGCATGGCAGTATCCAGGCAGGCATGGTGCAGGAGGAGCTGAGAGTTCTACGTCTTCATCCAAAGGCTGCTACTGGAAGACTGACTTCCAGGCAACTGGGGTGAGAGTCTTAAGCCCACACCCACAATGACACACCTACTCCAACCAGGTCACACCTATTCCAACCAGGCCACACCTCCAGATGGTGCCACTCCCTGGGCCAAGAATATACAAACCATTACATTCCACTCCCTGGCCCTCATAGACTTGTTCAAAAACATGAGTCTATGGGGGCCATACTTAAACATAGCATAATGCAAAAGTGCATTTAGTCCAACTTTCAAAGTCCTCATAGTCTATAGCAGTCTCAACAATGTTAAAAGTCCAAAGTTCAAGGTCTCTTCCGAGATTCATCCAACTAATTAACTGTAACCCCCAAAGCAAGGCAGGAAACCAGCTGGGCAAACTCTGCATCTCCATGGCTGATGTCAAAGT
Source organism: Mus pahari (assembly GCF_900095145.1). Taxonomy (NCBI): domain Eukaryota; kingdom Metazoa; phylum Chordata; class Mammalia; order Rodentia; family Muridae; genus Mus; species Mus pahari. The sequence goes on from NC_034613.1 coordinate 55,151,398, forward strand.
TTTCTTCAGATCGCCACTCCTTTTTTATCTTTGTTGACTGGGCTGGTTCCACTCCCTGTTAGCAGCTTTCCTCAGCATGTATCCCACGACTCTGGCATCTTTAACATCTTTGCATCTCCAAGGCAATATCAACNTTACATCTTCTTGTTTCAGTGTCTGGGATTCCACTTGATCTTTTAGACTCCTCCTAAGGGCTGGCATCACTTCTCCAGCTCTGCCCTCCTGCTTGTGGACGTTGTACATCGTGGTGCGGAGCCTAGTGCGCACCACGATGTACAACGTCCACAAGCAGTTTCTTATTGGGGCTGGCTTACAGGTTCAGAGGTTCAGTCCATTATCATCAAGGCAGGAGCATGGCAGTATCCAGGCAGGCATGGTGCAGGAGGAGCTGAGAGTTCTACGTCTTCATCCAAAGGCTGCTACTGGAAGACTGACTTCCAGGCAACTGGGGTGAGAGTCTTAAGCCCACACCCACAATGACACACCTACTCCAACCAGGTCACACCTATTCCAACCAGGCCACACCTCCAGATGGTGCCACTCCCTGGGCCAAGAATATACAAACCATTACAAGGGGTTAAGCATTATGTTTAAAATTGGAAATGAATGAATCTTAAGGTAATTTGAGGACTGAGAAATGCCATGAGTTATGTGAGTATTGTTTCTGTATTATATAGTTTTGCAACTAATAAACATTCCTTGAAAAAAATAAGGATATTCTAGAAGATGCTATCAAATATAAAACCTGGTATCTCTTAATCAAGATTGATATTATCAGGATAAAATAATTTCAGAAATAGTAAACACAGAGGAAAAATTTGGTAGATTTAGTAGAAAGAATTAACCAAAGCCTAGTCATACTGCAATACTAAAAGTAAGGTACAATGCAATCTGTCTCAGTGTACATAAAATGTAATCTGTCTCAGTGCACATAAAATGTTGAGCCAAATAACAGAATACAAGCAAGGCAGGGAAAGATTTTCTTAAGAGAAATTTATCATTCACAAAATGTACTTATACACTGTGTGACATCAAATATTAATAGCATTTATACATGAATCCAAAATTGATGTGAACAATCTGGGAATTAATTAGCATTAAGGGAACTTGTGAGAATTGTAGGTCAGATAAATGGCTGTGTCATCTGTGTTGAAGAAGTAAATATGTCTGAGAGGAAAGAATGAAAAAAAAAAGTTTGAGAAAGAAAGTTGGTATTCTTAAAAAATATTAATTGACTAATATAGGGACTAACATAGACTGAAAATGGTCTAGGTACATTTAATCTAAAATGATAACTTGGAGAAAATGGTGATGTTATATCTAATAGCATTGTGATATTCAAATACAAACTTTAAAAAAAATCTTTTTCCCATTTGCATCTATATTCTACTGCATTTTCTGCTTTTTTCCTTATTGTTATGGTAGGCAAAGCAATTATCAGATGCATCCAGTTTGTTTGATGAAATATGAATGGTAATGCCCATTAACCAAATGTTTCTCAAATATATTCTATATTCTTTGTCAACAAATCTTAACATACCAGGGAGAAGTATGGAAATCAGTAAGTGCAGATAGTGCTCTTCCTCAAGTCTACTAAATTGATAAATTCCTCTTCACTTTCATTCATTCTATCTATCTATCTATCTATCTATCTATCTATCTATCTATCTATCTATCTACTGAATAAATGTTTTACCTGAATGTAGATCTGTTTACTGTGTATGTGCCTGGTCATTATGGAGGTCAGAAGATGGAATCATATCCACTGAGACAGGATATATAGGTAGTTGTGAACTACAGTTGGGGTGCTGGTATTTTAACCAAGGACTTCTCCAAGAGCAACAAGTGCTCCTAACCACTTATCTATCTCTCCAGCCCTTCCTGGTTATTTTAAAAGGAACAAGCATATGGAATAAACCTTTAGGAAACTTTTAGAGTTCACATCAATAAAAATTATGTTAATCTGGAAAAATACAAGCATTTGATAGGAGATTTTCTGAAACCAAATTTAAAACAAAATATAAATGTCATTTTTAATGGTCAATGCGATTTACTTGACCTACATGATTAGATTTAGTTGATTGGCTAGTTTAGTTATCATTGAGGTCACTGTAGAATGTAATATCAGAGGCTCAATTATTATATATAAAGTAATAAGAAACACCGACTTTTACAACTAGAAGGAAGCAGCTAATTCAGATCATTATGCTCTACATGCTAGACATTGACAATTGTAGCTTTCTAGAAGGATTTAACTGCTGAATGGAAAGGATATGTGAATAAAGGGCTGGAGTATAACTCACATGCTTAGTCACATTTTGCATTCACAAAAGTAACACGTATTATTCACCAAAGATTTAGCATCACTGCAGTTTGTCCTTAATTTTTTGGTTCAAAAATAAAAATAATATTTACCTTAGGAAAATATTAGTTCCATGAAAACTGGGATTGTTGCTCATCATACCTGGCCACCTGCTCCAGAAACACATGTTTATAGACCAAGCTAGATTAGCATGAATACAGAAAACAGAATACATTACTGCTACCAGTTTTAATAGATTAAGAGTTATATACTCACTTCTTTTTTTTTTTTTGCTTAAATCTGGTGGCTTTAACAATCAAATACATTAAATACAGTTTTATAGTATATGCTGGGTATCATTTTACACCTTTGGCTAAAGCAGGAAACACAGAAGAGGAAATCCCTGACTTCACCAACTTTGTTTCCTGTATAAGAGATCACAAAAATGATGATGATTATGGAGGAGGAGGAGGAAGAGAGGGATGAAGAGGAGGAGGAGGAGGAGGAGGAAGAAGGAGAAGAAGAAGAAGAAGAAGAAGAAGAAGAAGAAGAAGAAGAAGAAGAAGAAGAAGAAGAAGAAGAAGAAGAAGAAGAAGGA
>NC_034613.1:55154463-55178572 GCF_900095145.1 Mus pahari
GGAGGAGGAGGAGGAGGAGGAGGAGGAAGAGGAAGAGGAGGAGGAGGAGGAGGAGGAAAGAAGAAGTAATATAAGTAATTTCATGAGATGGAGATTAGATGTTGATGTGATACGGCCATAAGCAAAGCAAAACTGCAGTAGAGAATGGTGACCATGGAAATATTGTTTTTCTAGGATGCTGTTGTCAGTGAAAGAGTCTTTAATGAGACAAAGCTTTATCATTCTCCAAGTCTCTTTCAAAGTTTTATTTAAATTTTAAGCAGATTTTCAAAGAGCATTAATATTAGATTAAAACTTATCTTGTATGGTAATTTATTTCACTAGAATCATAAACTACAGGGACCAAACATTTCAATTTCTCTCTAGTGTCTATAATTGCTATTTCAAAATTGACATTTCGTCTGTTGGGAGAGTCAATAAAGAATATCTGAAAGGCTTATTAGATCCCAGAATTCCTGTGTCAATCATAATAAAAATATTATCAGAAAGACTATCAACCAAAGAACATGCATGGGCTGGACCTACACATTTGTAGTAGATGTGAAACACGAATTTCATGTGGATCCCCTAACAATTGGAATTCAGGCTGTGTCTGACTCTGTTGCCTGTCACTGGATATCCTTACCCTAACTGGACTGCATGGTTGGGCCTTAGGAGGAGAGGATGTAATTAGTCCTGATAAGACTGGATATCCCAGGGGGGTACACAAGGGGGACTTACCCTTCTTTGAGAAGAGAGGAGAGGGTAATGGGGTAAGGGACTTGAAAGGGTAGGATTGGGAGGAGAGGGAGGATGGTGGTCTGTGATTGATATATAAGGTGAATAAATAATTACATGAAAAATAATATGTGATTTGCTTATATAGATATTATATTTTCTATTGAAAAATTACAAATAACTAACAAATAATAACAGGTAACAAAATATCTCAGGATATACTGAGCATTAAAAATACAAATGAATATTTGCATAGAAAATAACACTTTTACTTTAATTTTTATTATCTGTCTATATAATGTATATGTGCATTTTACCGTGTGTGTGTGTGTGTGTGTGTGTGTGTGTGTGTGTGTGTGTGTGTGTGTTTGTCCTTAGGCTATATGCCAAATTGTGCACCTAGGAGTCAAAGAACATTATGGAATGCCCTCTCTCCTTTCATTTTTTCCGTAAGTTCTGGAGATTGAATTCAGTCATCAGTCATGAGAGGCAATACTTTCAACCTATGAGCCATCCAACTACATGCAATGCTTTTCTTCTTCATATTCATATTATTTTCTAAGACTTTTTTTTAACAGACATTCTGTGACTTTCATATTTACAACTCAAGTCTCTTCCACAAAATTTTTATCTTCTTTTCTGGCTATATTTTCTCCATATTAATCTCTTCCCTTTATTTAAATCAACCACCATGCAATATATTCACTGCCTGGCATATTGATTATAACAATGGTATATGAATAGTTCCTTATTCCATATTACCAAAGGAACAATGCCATAATTGCTAAGATTGGAGGCAGATTGGAAAAATATGATCAAAATATATTGTACAATACTTAGATTTAAATGAAAATTCAAAATATTCTATTTTAAATGACAGACTATTGTATTCTTCTGTGATTTAAAAATCCTTGGGGAAGGTTAATGTACTACCTAAATCTATAAGACCTAACAAGATTTTTTTCTCTTTTCACATGTAAATGCAACTTTATTCCACCTGATGTAATTGTGGTCTCAGGGGATTACTGCTGAATTAGCTCAACTTTTGTAGCTCTTTCTGAACTCTGGCTGGCTGACTGAACTCAGATCTTCTGGCACAAACTCTAAACTGACTGATTCAATCTCAGTTTCTCAATGAATTGTACTGCTTGACCTGGAACTAAGTCTGGCAATCTGTTCTTAACTTCTGGCTCTCTCTCATTCTCTGACTTATTCTGTCTTCACCTGTGTCTACATTATTTTCTCTGCACAAATTTAAAGACTGACTCTGAGTTTTTGACCATAGCCATTCTGAGTGGTGTGAGGTAGAATGACAGGGTTGTTTTTATTTGCATTTCCCTGATGACTAAGGATGCTCTGGAGACTAACTTCTAGAGTTCATTGTATATATTGGATATTAGCCCTCTATTGCATGTAGGTTTGCTAAAGATATTTTACAAATTTGTTGGTGGCCATTTTGTCCTATTGACAGTGTCTTTTGCCTTACAGAAGCTTTGTAAATATATGAGGTCCCATTTGTCAATTCTTGATCTTAGAGCATAAACTATTGGATTTCTGTTCAGGAAATTTTCCCCTGTGCCAATCCATGACCATGGAAGATCTTTCCATCTTATGAGGTGTTCTTCATTTTGTTTCTTCAGAGACTTCAAGTTCTTGTCATACAGTTCTTTCACTGTGAAGAAAGAACTCTCCTCAACTGCCAGTGAGATTGTAAGCTGATACAACCACTTTGAAAATCAGTTTGGCAGTTCCTCAGAAAATTGTATGTAGTACTACTGAAGGACCCAGCTATACCATTCCTGGGCATATACCCAGAAGATGCTCCAATATGTAATAAGGACACATATTACACTATGTTCATAGCAGAATTATTTATAATAGCCAGATGCTGGAAAGAACCTTGATGTCCCTCAACAAAGGAATGTGGTACATTTATACAATAAAATACCACTCAGCTATTAAAAACAATGAATTCATGAAATTCTTAGGCAAATGGATGGGACTAGAAAATATCATCCTGAGTGAGGTAACCCAATCACAAAAGAACACATATGGTATACACTCACTGATAAGTGGATATTAGCCCAGAAGCTTGTAATACCCAAGATACAATTCACAGGCCACATGAAGCTCAAGAAAAAGGAAGCCCAAAGTATGGGTACTTCACTCCTTCTTAGAATGTGGAACAAAATGCACATGGAAGGAGATACAGACCCAAACTATGGAGCAGACACTGAAGGAAAGACCATCCAGAGACTTCCCTACCTTAGGATTCATCCTGTATACTGTCACCAAACCCAGACCCTATTGTGGATGCCAACAGGTGCTTGCTGACGGGAGGCTGATATAGTTTTCCCCTGAGAGGTTCTGCCAGTACCTGACAAATACAGAGGTAGATGCTCTCAGTCAACCATTGGACTGAGCACAAGGTCCCCAATGGAGGAGCTAGAGAAAGGACCCAAGGAACTGCAGGAGCTTGCAGCCCCATAGGGAAAACAACAATATGAACCAACCAGTACCCCAGAACTCCCAGGATCTAAGCCACCAACCAGAGTACAAATGGAGGGACCCATGCCTCCAGCTGCATATGTAGCAGAGGGTGGCCTTGTTGGACATCAGTGGAAAGAGAGGCCCTTGGTCCTCAGAAGGCTCAATGCCCCAGTGTAGGGGTATGCCAGGACAGCGAAGCGGGAGTGGGTGGGTTGGTGAAAAGTAGAAGGAGTATGGGATAGAGTATTTTAGGATGGGAAACCAGGAAATGAGATAACATTTGAAATGTAAATAAAAAAATCTAATTAAAAAATGACTCTGAACTCCAAGAACTGTACTGCCACAAACTCAACTCTGCTGCCCTGCCTTTCAACTCCTTGACTCAACTGAACTGACCAACAGACCCAAGAACTGAACTCACTCACTGGATCTCAACTGACTCAACTGACTTGAACTCAGAAATCTCCCTGTCACTGTCTTATGAGTAGTAGGATTAAAGGCATATACCACCATGCCTGGGACTAACCTTTTCTTTACCTGAAATATAGTTTATACCAGGCTGAACTTGAAATCAGATATTGGCTTCCTCTGTATACCAGCCGGATCTTGCAGGCCTAGAATGTTTTTTTGGATATGATCTCTTCCTTGAGCAGCCATGCTGCTGGATTAAAATTCCTCTGTATGTACATAAAAATATGGTTCAGTCACATAGTGATCTAACTGATTAACAATGTTTTATTTACATTGAACATGCATACTATACCTAATGCCAATCCAATGCCTGTATAACAATTTCTATTTTAATATGTAATTATCTATCTTATCTATCTATCTATCTATCTATCTATCTATCTATCTATCTATCTATCTATCTATCTATCGTGTGTGTGTGTGTGTGTGTGTGTGTGTGTGTGTGTGTGTGTGTGAGATTTGGTGTCTGAGGAGACTAAAAGAGAAGTACCAAAATCCTCTAGAGCTAAGTTACAGGAGGTGTATGATACCTGACATGGTTGCTGGAAATTAAATTCCAGTCCTGGAGAAAAATGGTAATCACATTTAACCACTGAGCTATTTATCTAAACTCCACAAACACTATAGGTAATATCATAATGAACATATTTGGACTTTGTTACTGTACTTTCTTTCTAACTGACCTTTCTGCTTCTACTGTTGCCCTCATATAGTCTATCATCTACAAAGTAGCATCATTATTTGGTTATAATATAATTTGGACAGTGACATTCTACCCTTGCTCTAAAGTCTTTAATACTAGGTAATTTTCTTAGATTTTAATATAAGCTCTCATCATAACCTACCACCCCTCCTTTCTGTATTCTTTTTTCATTGTTTATAAAATCTTGCCTATAGTGATAATATTTTCCTAGAGTTTTAGTGATGTTAGTGCCTTAGGACCTTGACCTTGTTATTCCATATACATCACATATTTTGTCTATTCATATGATTAATCAAATGTCAAAATCAATAACCTGACTTTAAATATGCTCCTTTCCAATTTTTTATGTTGATTTTTATATTTAACAGTTCAACTTAGAATACTACATGGTAAGTTTATTCATTTATTTGGATATTGCCAAGATTCCTCATAGTAATAACAACTAAACATGGCATAACAAAATGCAGTAATATTAAACACTTTTAATATATGCTTTTCCTCATATCAAGCCTGGGCTAGGCAACGCAGTAGGAGTAAAAGGGTCCCAAAATCAGGCAAAAGAATCAAGGATATCTTCATATTCATTGTTAAAATTCCCCCAAAACACCAAGCTACAGAACAATATAATATATAGAGAGGGCTTAGTACAGACACATGCAGGGTCCATAGTCTTCACTTTTCTGAAGAGAAACAAAGAAGCAGTTATCTGGGAGGGTGTGATCTGGAGCCCAGGGGAGTTTGGAGGGCTGATAAGAGGAATAGAGGAGAGGAAGGTTGATATCAGGATATATTTTATGAGAGAATAATAAATAGAAGAACTAAAAAATGTTTCCTTCCTTAAATACAAGCTCAATCAGAGAATCATTGCTTTATGCCGGGATGAGGAGTGTCTGGAATTCAACAGAATTAAATATTTTCTAAAGTAACCAAACTTTTTCATTTCTTCTCTACATAATATTTTTCTTAGACTTAAATGATTTATTTAAACTTTATAAGAATTTGAGAAATATTTCCAAAGCCTAAATCTACTATGACTTTTCATTTTAGGAAAAAGCCATCTCTGTTTTTCCTGACTTGCTTAAATTCCTTATATATGCCTTTGTAGCTCTAAACTCATTGCATTGTCTTTTTTTCTTCCTTCCTCAAAATGAGGCAATTATCCCTTCCTTTGTATTTCCCTGATATTTCTTTGAGAAAAACAACTATATAAATATTTTTAAAGGCCTTTTATATTAGTACAGAGATGACTACATGATTTTCAAGAGTCCAAGAGAAATGAACATGGTAACTAGGGGCATATATTAATGATTTCAAGGTGTCAGTATTGCCCTAGTTAGAGTCTCTAACACTGCAGGCCCCTATATGATTGCACCTTCTCAAGAGAGCCATGTCAAGTGCTGAAATATCCAACAGCTCCATTCAATATACTATGAATAAGCCATTGCCTCTCTAAGAATTCTCTGTCCATTTAGTTTGGTCATGAAAATAGAGGGATAACTGATCATCTTCAATATTTTCATAACCCTCAGAGTTTAAGGTCTTTCATATAACACTGTAATATTTCTGTCTAGTTTCATTTTTGGCCTACTTTTAATATTCAAATAAAGTAACTGGGAATAATTTATCACAGAGATGGAATATAGTAGCTATATAATAAATGCTACTCTGTACAATAAATATCTATTAAAATCTAGTCTTCCACTGCTAGCTACAAACACAAAAAGTGGATTTTAAAGCTATGTAAGCAAATAAGTCAGAAGAGTTTTTCAAACATTGCTGAGCCAAGGGTGCTTTACATAAAGGACTCATTTTCAAAAGGTAATTTTCTTGCTTTATTTATGATAGTTTTCTAAAGATGATAATACCAAAGCTTTGAACTTTATAGATGCCAGATGAACTGGATTTGTGTCATATGAAAGTTCTTTGATGAATTTTAAAATGGTAGCAGCTAAAATATTGTCATGCAACATTTGGCATGGGAATTGGAAAGTAATTTAGAAAGAAAACGAGTCAAGTCTATTCCCCATTGATATTTAATGATGTTTTCACTCACTCACTCGGAAGCCCCTAACACATTAGCACGTTTTATCTTTTTTCATGTTCCCCCTAGTGTACTTTCTCATCCTTGTTTCTGTGAATCACAAGAGAGAATTTTCTAGTCTCCTATAGTGTTATTGTCTAGTAAAATAACTGCTCTGAGCATAATTGTGTTATTTTCTTAAAGGTAAACAGTTGTTAAAATTCAACATTTAATTGGATAATTAAAATTTTAAGGAAGCATAGCAGCAATTTCCTTAGTATAAACTGTCCTTAAAATTATACTCCCCAATCTTATTTTTACTATTCATGACATCTAGTTCCAGGCAGAGTCATTATTATGAGTTGTTAGTTTACAAAGAAGTGTGGTGAAAGGCTTGATCATCAGAGAACATTACTAATTCATATTGCAGTATTACTGAGTATCTCCAAGTGTATTCTCACATTCTAATACCACAGAATAGCCATGCTGAAAAGGCGAACATTCTGGGAACTTTTTCTGGCCTTCACTAACTTAATCCCCTTTATACAGGCTAAAGAGTTTGGAGTCATAATTTTGTTAGTTTTGGAATTTCATGCAATGAATATATACTATATTATATAGATTAGTGTTACAAAATGATTCAATCTGACTGTTACAGTTCACTAGGACACAAAATAAGGGCTTCATAGTGGTGGATTGATCTATTTCACTCAAAATTTAAATTTTCATAAACAATCTCTTATATACCATCCATACAAGTTAAAGAGAACTTTTTTAACTGGAATAAATAATTTATTAAAAGTAAATGCCCAGTGTCTTCATTAATTATTCACCATTTTAAAACTTATTCCTTACAATCTAGGAAAATGACTCACCATCACTAATTTGTAAGTTTGTATGGCAAGATTTAGGGAAAAAAAAATTTAAACAAAGAAAATCAGTGTTTCAGAAGTAGAAGAAAAACAACTTTCCTATTTGCAAATGACTTAGTTTATTGCTTAGAAAGCAAATCAACATTACCTAAGATGAAGAAGAATACAACTCAGCAAAGAGAAAATATGTAAAATCAGTATAATTTAATCATTTTCTTTTTCTGACCTTGATCAGGAAAAGACTATTTGGGAACTTTAGTCATACTAACTATCTTCCATAATTACAACACATAACATTCCTATTCTACATCTAAGAAAATTTAGAGAAATTTTTAACAATTTTTTTTAAAAACTGTTTAAAAATAGAAGTACTGATCAATATTTCATACTAATATAGCTCACATTTATAGACAATACTCATAAGCAACAAACTATATTCTGTTAAACTACTTGCTGTGATTTGACAATGAACTTTCCCTGATAGGTTCATATATGTGAACATTTTATTCTCTGCTGGTTGCAATATTTGGGAAGGCTTTGGAAACTTTGAATTGTAACCTTACTCTAGAGAATGGTTGATATTAGAATTTTTATAGCATGGTCACATTACCTAATCAATTCTCAGCTCTCTGAGTGTACAATTTGACCAGCTGTCTTTTGCTCATACTACAATACCTTTTCTACCAATAGGGACTGGATCACATAGATCATTACAAAACAAACCCTTCCCAACTGATATACTACACTACAGATAATGAAAACCTAGAAAACAATTGAGAAACAAATTATAATACTTATAGAATGTGGAAACATCCCAAGAATTAATCTATATTAATAAACAAAATGTTTGTATTACAATTTTAAAATACCAAGAAGGCTCTGTAGAAATACATAGAATATTCATGCATACGCAGTTCAATAGCAAATTATTCTCCACAGATTGTTCTATAGACTTAATTAAATGCCAAATAAAATATCTTCTAAGAAAAATATCAATCTGATTTTATCTTATTCTTTCTAAAATTTCTAAATTCTTTATAAAATTTTCAGACAATATATTATGAATATTGTTTCCCCTTCCTCATTTCCTCTTATTTATTTCCTATATCCATTCCCCTCTGGATGCACAGCCTTTATTTATCTCCTTAGAAAAGAAATGTGCATCTAAATAATAATAATGAAATAAACTCTGATTCAGTAGGTCCATTTGCTAGTAATCTTTTTTATCCTTTTTCCCTGAGATGACGTTTTTCTTTGTGTTAAGGTGTTTTTGTTGGATGGAACAGAAAGACAGAACCTGCTTTCACATCCATTCTAGCAGTCTGTGTCTTATTATTGGGGAAATTGAGACCACTGATACTGAAAGTTTTCCTGGGCTCAGTCTAATAGTTGGCTGTAAATATCTGTATCCATCTTAGTCAGTAGCTGCCTTTCAGAGCACAGCCATATCAGGCTCCTGTCTGCAAACACATTTTAGTATCAGCAATAGTGTAGGGGTTTGGTGTCTGCACATGGGATGTGTCCCAAATTGGAGCTGTCTCTGGATGACCTTTTCTTTGGTCTCTGCTCCATTGTTTTGTCCCTGTATTACCTTTAGACAGGAGCAATTCTGGGTCAAAATTTTGAGATGGGTGAGTATCTCCCTCAACTGGGAGTGATCTCTTCTGGTTCCATCTCCTCACTGATGGGCATTTCAGATAATGTCATCATCCCTGGGTTCTGGTATCATCTCACATCCCTGGTATGTGGGACTTTCTCCACACTGCTGCAGCTGCATATTTCTATTAATTCTCTTGTTCCTATGGGCTTCTCTTCTGTCTACCCCATACCTGATCATGCCCCCCCCTTTTCCCCTCCTCCTTCCCTGTCCCACTTAAGTCCCTCCCTCCCTCTGCCTCCCATAATTATTTTGTTCCCCCTTTAAGTGGAATTGAAGCGTTCACACTTGGGCCTTTCTTCTTGTTAAGCTTCCTGTGGTTTGTGAGTTGTATCATGGGTATTCTGAACGTTTGGCCAATATCCACTTATCAGTGAGCACATACTATGTATGTCCTTTTGGGTCTGGGTTACCTCACTCAGGATTATGTTTTCTAGTTCCATTTATTTGCCTGCAAAATTTCTGATTAGTGGTGCCTCTGTATTCTTATTATTTTTGTTGTGATTGAGTGTGTTTCCCCATTTTCTGATTTTCTAGTCTGATATTATTTGTTTCACGTATTTTTTAAAATGTGCTTTAATTTTTCAGTTTGAAATTTTTCTTCTAGTGCCTTCTGTGAGCTGGTTTTTAAACTGAATATCACTTGAATTTACTCTTCATCATGTAATGTCCAATTTCCCTATCTATTGTTATTGATACCTTTAATTATTATATTAGTATGGGTTTCTTAGAATTTCTAGAATACCTGTTCAGATCCTCTGGTATTTAGAGCTCTACTGAAACACCAGGTGTTTTATTAAATATTAATGCCTTTGTATGTCATTGTTTCTTTTCCTCTTACAGCTTTTAATATTTTTTTATGCTGTATATTTAGTTTTGATTATTATGTTGTATTGTGGGCTATTTTATGTCAATTTGACACATGCTAGAGTCATCAGAGATGAGGCAACCTCAACTAAGAAGATTCATCCATAAAATTAAGTTGTATACAAGCCTGTAGGAGAGTTTCTTAGTGATAGACATAGAATAACCTATTCCATAGTAGATAATGTTTCGGTCTATCAGAAAGCACTATGAGCAAGCCATGTGGAACAGTCCAGTAAGCATCATTTCTACATGGTTTCTACATAATCTGTCTTTATGTTTCTGTCCTGCTTGAGTTTCTTTCCTGGTTTCTTCCAATGATGGACTATGATGTAGGAGTATAAGCTAAATAAATCCTTTCCTCTACAACTTGATAGTCATTTTTTTTTTTTTTATCACCACAATAGTATCCCTAAATAAGAAATGGAAGTGCCATAGACTTTTTTTTTTTTTTTTGGGTCCAGGATACTTAGTGTTTCATATGCCTCTTATATCTTGATTATCACCTTCTTCCTTGTGTTAAGAATTTTTGATGTTATTTTTTTTTTGAAAATACTTTCTGTCCTTTCAACCCAGGTTTCTTATCCTTCCTGTATTCGCTTATTCTTGGATTTCTATTGTTTCCCAGGTTCCCTGGATGATTTGTTCTTGGATTTTATTTCATTCTCTCTTCCATCTATTGTAATTTGATAGTGAAGTTTACCTTTGAGGCTTTTGTTTCAATTCCTAAATCTTTAATTTAGTGAAAGCAGTGCTAAGCGGAAAGTTCATATCACTATGTGCTTTCATAAAGAAATCGGAGAGATCTCATACCAGTAGTTTAAAAGTACATCTGAAAACTCTAGACAAAAAAAAGAAGAAGAAGCAAACACACCCAGGAGGGATAGACAGGAGGAAATAATAAAAATCAGGTCTGAAATCAAATAGAAAGGACAACAAACAAATACAAAGAATCAATGTAGCCAAGAGCGATAGACAAAGCCTTATCCAAACTAACTAAAAAGTAGAAAGAAAATATTCAAATAATCAAATTCATGAATGAAAAGGGAGATATAGCCACAGACAATTAGGACATTTAATGAATAAGTAAATATTACTTCAAAAGCCAAAAGCTCGTACTCCACAAAATTGGCAAATCTTAACAAAATAAATGATTTTCTAGACAGATACCACTTACTAATGTTAAATCAACATCTGTTAAAGGATTTCAATACCTCTATAATCCCTAAGGAAGTAGCAGCATTCATTAAAAGTCTTATAACAACAACAAAACAACAACAAAGCAAGCCCTGGCCAGATGGTTTTAGCACAGAATTTTACCAGACTTTCAAAGAAGAGATAATACCAGTATTGCTCAAATTATTCCTCAAAATACAAACAGACAAAACACTACCAAACTCAGAACACTATCAAATAATGCTATAGTCACCCTGATACCTAACCCACAGAAAAACAGAGAATTTCAAACCAATTTCTCTTATGAACATCGATGCAAAAATACTCAGTAAAATACTCTAAAACTGAATCCAGGAACACATAAAAAACAACCACTATGATCAAGTTGGCTTTATCCCAGGGATTGGGGATGGTTCCATATGTGAAAATTCATCAATGTAATCCACCATTTACACCAAGTGAAAGAAACACACACACACACACACACACACACACACACACACACACACACACACGATCATTAAATTGGATGCTGAAAAAGCCTTTGAATATTCATAGATCACACCATGTCTTTTGACTATATGTTATTGTCTGTGATAGTTATTTTTATGTATTACTGTGGCTAGTATATCAGTCCACAGATGTTTGTTCAACAGTTACTCTAAATTCCTGTGAAGACATTTTAGATGAAATTAGTATTTACTTCAGTAGATAGTGAATGGTTTATCTCCACCATATAGTTGAGCATCATCTAATCACTTGGAGAGTTTTCTAGTTTATCATGGCAGGATCTCAATAAGTAGGATAGTCTCAAACTCATAAAGATTGTCTTGTCTTAATTCTGAGATTACAGGCAAGCATCACTACACCTATTATTATTTAGTGTTTTCAAAAGAAAAGAGGACTGACATTTCACAGAGGAAGAATTCTGTCAGAATACCACAGCTTTAATTTTCCATAGATTTTCAGGATGCTTACAATGAAGATTTTAGATTTCCTAACTTTGAGCACCACATGAGCTATTTATTTATTATATATTTATTTATTTCAAAATAATCACAAAATTTAAATACATTTTATCTCCTCCTCCAGGTCTTGCAAATCCTGTCACTGTCCCTATCCACCCAATTTTAAATTCTTTCTCAGAAACACCAACAAAACCCCAATATAACCACCACCCACTAAAAACAAAAAGACAAAATAATTTTCACTTAAAAAATCCACAAGAGTGTAACAAAAGAAATGCAAACAAACAGAATGCATGTGCATGTGCATGCGCATGCACCCACCCCCCCCACACACACACAAATGTTGAATCCATTATATATTGGTCTACTACTCCTGAAAATGATGCTTGTTCTCAAGTGGCTGATATCATTTTTTTTTTATTCTATTTCAACTTTCAGTAACAGAATTATTTTCCTTATTTCACTCTGTTTGTGTTTTCATAGATTTCATTAATGCATGCATTTATATCCTCTTTAAGAAGCCTTAATGTATTTATAAATACTACTTTGAAGTTCTTGATTTTTATTTTAGCCATTTTGCATTTCTCAGGGTCTACAGTAATAGGGTTGGTGGAGCTGTTGTGATTGCATTTTATCCTGTTATCTAGATATCTTGGTTTGAAAAGACTGTAATTCTAGATGCTGATGCCTGTTTTTGTCTTTATGGGTTAGTGTTTTGTTCCTTTGTCTCAGTTGCTGTCACTGGGTCTTGGTAGAGTGTGGTGGCTGTGGGTTAGCCAATATGGAATGCTTCTGAGATCCTACCTGGTATGTCCACTGGGGGGTTCTGGGTAGAATGTTTTTCTAGGAACTGGGAGCTGACATGGATAGGATGGACAGAGATGAGGAAATCAGAGTCTGTCAGTGTATGCATAGTCTGCTAGGGATATGAGCAGAGAGGGAGGAGAAGCCACAACAGATAGTTTGCCACACAGTTAAACACTGAACTGAGAGATGGACTTGGAGGGGAGGAAGGACAGTATAAGTTGTCTACTTATTTACCTGACCAGAGTGTCCTGTGGGTCCCAGGGAATGGCTGTGGAAATTGGCAGGTGAGAGAAATGGATCACTACCAATCTGCCTAAAGATTTTGTATGCATGAAATAAAGGATAACCAAAACTATCAAAATCTATGCAAGAAGGAATGTAGAATAGATTTAAACAGTCCAACTTTAGTCTTTACCTAATAAGATCCTTTTTAGTTTTCCTTTTGTATAACACAGCCCGTAATATATTATAAAACATAATACAAACACCGAAATGAGAAACTAAGTACTGCTAAATTTGTCAGTCAATTTTCTGTTCCAAGTGGCTTTTTCTTGCCATTCTTACTCTCAGCCTACCCATGAAGCCTATTTTTTCATGTACTTTCACACATCTCTCTGTCTTTTCACCATAATACTCTTATCACTAATATTACCATATAGTTTCATATCAATCATTTCAATAGTCTGTGAGTTTCAGAAGGACAAAAGTGAAGTACTTTCCATTTTTATTCAGAATGCCTTGACATAGAATGATGCTTACTAAATATTTGTCAAATATATGGTTGAATGAAAGGTAATTTTAAGCAAGCTTTATTGAAATATGGACATTCATTAATAAACAGTGGCTTTCTTTAGGATTTTAATGTAAGTTAGTATATCTTCTTCATGACTCTCAGCGTATTTGGGGGTTTCTCCATAGGGTTTGAAGGAAACATTACAAATTATGCATGCTTTGCTTCAGAAATTAATGATCAGAACTTTGAATAATACAAAGTTGAGAATTTTAACTCCCCAAGCAATATTTCATCTTTGCTGACAAGTATATTGGAGAAAACAAGTTGATGTTATTTTTCCTTTTTCTCTTATGACATTTCAGCACAATTTTATTAATACTAATTTATGGAAATGGAATATTATTCCTTCAACATTTTTGGTTCAACAACTGTTATAAAAGTAAACTATGAAAAAATATTACTGTTTATTGTTGATCATTTTCTTTTTATCTTTGCCTTTAGATAAGAAAAGAAATAAAAAGTAACAACGAGGAAAATGAACTGTATGTACTCATCTAAAGCATTTGAATCTTTATAGAGCATACATAGATATATAATAGCATTCATCAATATGATAAAGCTCAGTGTCGTATGTTGAAACATTGTTTTCAACTTCATATTTTACAATGTTAATTTTATAACTATCAGAATACCTATAGACTTGTTATTAATAGCTGTAGAAAGATAAAATTCTTCAGAAGCACATCTCAATCATCTGTTGAGCAACAAAATTTATATTAAATTTATGTTAAAATGTTTTGCTGTTCTCTTGCCCTTCTAAAAATTAATTTTAACTGTGTTAGCTAAAGGTTGTCTCTATGCCACATCTACAGAAGTAAAAATAAGAAGACTTTTCTGGCTGAAATTGAATAATATACCTGTCATTTTGGCATTATAACTTCTGAAACAATAGGATGTAAATATGACAGAATAGCATCCCTTTTTGTCTAATGGAGTGTAAGGACAGGACTCAGCCAGAGCAAGATTTCATTATATGTAGGAGGGATTTCAGAGCACAAATTTTTTTTATATTGAGCTGGCCACACACACACACACACACACACACACACACACACACACACACACACTAACCAGCAAAGTACTTGCTCATTCTGAGAAAAGTGATTACCATGTAGCAGCCTCAACAACAGTACCTACAATAAATGACTAATGTATGAGTTAAAACAGATAATATGGAACTTAATGTTATGATATATCATATATGATACTTAAATTCTACTTAAAAGAGAAAATGATGTTCCATGTGAAAACTATATACCGAAATAAGACCTAAATTTTACTTTTGAGAAATTACCATATTGTTTGAGAGACATTAGCATCCATGGTAACAACAAAAGCCCCCGATTCTGCCTATACCTAGCAAAGTACCTTTGAATATGATAAAAACCACCAAATTATTGAGAATTAATTAAAATAGGTGCTGTAATATGCTAGCACAGACAGTGAATTGACTCTGTAAATAAAGGTTACATAGATTAAGGAAGAAATGATTGTTCCTTAGGTTTAGAATTTTTTAAAGACTATGACTAGGTATAAGTGCATTGGAAATAAGCCCACTAGTTAGTTCATGCCACACAAACTTACTTGGATAGTAATGGCTATTCTCCATATGCCTCATGTTTTGAAAATTCATTTGCTTTGACATATTTTTCCTACATTTTACCACAACACAACTTTAAATATAGAAGGACTGAGAGCCTGTCAAGGAAAGTGACTTACAGAAAGCTTCAGACACAAAAAATAACAGAAACAATGTCAATTTCTATGCCAACAAAAAGAGTTATCAGTATTCTCCTATTTTATAACAACCTGTATCACTTTCTATATTGCTAATTCTTTAGATATAGGAGTTTATCTAATATAGCTCTATATTTTTACAGTGAATTTTTCTGTACAGAAAAGTGACTCAAAGAATGTTTAATAAATACAATGAATATTTCATAAATGAAATGCAAAATAAATTAGTAAACTAATTCTATTCTCTCATATACTTAACTAAACAACTGAACAATAGATAAAAACAAACAATTCAAAACTTGGTCTGTAGAACCTTGCACCTCTTTCTTGTTCTTTCCCTCAATGTCTACAGAGTAAGAAAGAGATAGAGAGGCATAAATAAAGGTATAGACAGACAGACAGACAGACAGACAGAGAGATATTTAATCATGGAATGAGTACGAAACTTAGTTGGTAAAATGGTTTTTTACCTTTTGTGAAGCCTTGGGTATGATCCCCAGCTAAGAAGGTGCCAGGCTTGGAGATTTGCAAATGCAATCCCAGAACTAGAAAGGTGAAAAAAGTATGGCCTGAAGTATCATGTCATCCTCCTCTCCTCTATATACTGACATTGATATTTACCTACCACCCTTAGAACACTAGTCCTGGTATAGGAGACCTATCTAAAAGGGTAAAAAGCGGAAAAGGTAGATCCATGACCCCTTTGGCTGCTCTTGCGACTCTTTTCCTCTTATTGGGTTGTATTGTCCAACTTTGATATGAGAACTTGCAGTGCTCTTATATGTTGTTTTGTCCTGTGTGTCTATCTTCTTTTTGAGGCATGTTCTTTTCAGAGAAAAGAAATAGAAGGCTGCTAGGGGGTCTTCCCAAGGGTCACATTGTCCAGCTGAGGGTCTTAGGATCCTTGCTGACAGGGCAGCCTGTAGAAGAGGTAAGGAATCAGCAAGGGTTAGGTAGTCAGTTAAGTGATGGTCAGGGAATTTAGCAACTCAGACTGCCAAGCATAAGTCTGCTCTTGTGGCTCTTACTGCCTAGCAACGGGTACTTCTGATTTATGCAATTATCACAGAACAAGAACAGATGAATGATTAACAAAGTGGTATAGATTTGTGTTTGACTTTTCACTACATGTCCAGGGTTACAAGTTCAGTTACAATTAGAAAATACAAACAGAACAGATTTTATTCCTATTATTAACCACATAACTTTCATTTAAAGAATCTAAAGAATGTCTCCTCCTAAGCAAACACATTTATTCTATCACAGCCTGCTCTTAGTCTGGCAGTGTTTGTAGTTTTAAATCATTCCAGAAAAACTGAAAATATGTGTATGGGTCTTTTATTAAAAATGAGTTCTAATACCTAGCTTCTTTAGTATAGCATTTCACCATCTATGCTATAAAGTAGGAAAGGGTCAATTTAGTCTAACCTATTTCTTGATTTCCTTATTCTGCAAAGGGTCTACCTTCTATCTTTAAACTACATTTTCAGAGAGGGTTAAGCCTGTAATAAAAAGAGACCTTGAATCTATAACCTATTTTCCTGGCCAGAGTTTGCAAGTTGTCTCTGTTTACCCTGCACCAATTATACTGTTTGAGCTTGCTCAGGGGCTGATACTCCAAGAAGATTTCTGGGGTAAGGTCCTTACCTCTAACTATGTGCTTAATGATCTCCTTGACATTAGGAAAACTTTCAAATACTGATCAGATATAATTAATTTTAGGATATTTCTAAAAAGACTCAGACACAATTTTTCTCAGAAAAAGAAATAAAATGAATCATCGTTCAGAAAGTCCCCAAGAATGCAAAACATGGAGACCAAAACCCAAAAGTTAGATGGACAGAGATCATAGTAATCAATTCAGTATTGCTAGAACTTTATAAAGCATCATGCTTGCTTCATGACTCTCTGTTTCCACTGGATATGGCTTTGCAAGAGGGTGGTGAGTGGTTCTGTCACAGAAGAGAGATGAGGGGGAGATTGGAGGGCTGGAAGGAGGGGAAATGTGGTTGTGATGTATTGTATCAGAGAAGAATCTACTTTCAATTAAAAATTTAAAAGGAAGAGGAAGGCTGGTTGTGGGTTTAAATGGTGTCCTGCGACTGTCCTGCCATAGGGCTAGGGCCGCTTATGGAGGCAGATGTAGGTAGTTTAACTGTGCACACCACATGCCTCCACAGGGGTCTTGGTGTTGGGCTGTGAGAAGCTGCAGGATTCTTACAGGGGGAGGGGGCAGGGAGGGGACACACTCTGAGGTCCATGGGGGAACTGCCAGGAGCTGGCTTGTGAATTCACTGGTCATATAGAGGCCAGGAACTGCAGGTTCTCACTCTCGGGCACTGTGGACACTGCTGGATGACACAGAAGAGTTGAGAAGAGAGTGTAGTCCCACAGGCGGGCTCTAGACCAGGCTGAAGGAAGAGGAGGGGGAGGAGAGAGCTCCAGCTGGTTCCTGTAGGGAGGAGAGTGTCTGGCTTGCTTGGACAGGCAGCTTGGCTTGGTGGAAACCATAGCTGAAAAAGCAGAGAGGCCTCCTGAGGGAAGCTCCTGATGTGTAGCTCTTTAGAGGAAGACCTGTTCCATTGCTCTAGCAAGGTGGATTCTGATGAGAAGAGGCAGACCATGGTTTTAAGGTATTTATTGTCACATTGGAGAGTGAAACTATGCCTCACTTTCTCAGGGCAAGCCTGAAGTTAAATATCTTTTGCAGGGAGAAGTGTCTGAGAAGGAAAGCTAAGAGGGTAGTAGAGGCAGAGAAAGTCAGAGACAGGGAGAGAGTAGAGAAGTAGAGGCCAGCCATGGCCATGTTGAGAGGGGGTTGAAGGGAATTTGGAGAGAGGGGAAGCAAGAGGGCAAGAGAGAGAGGCAAGATTAAGAGGGAATAGGGAGCAAACAGCCCCTTTTATTGTGGGCTGGGCCTACTTGGCTTTTGCCAGGTAACTGTGGGGGTGGAGACTTGGGACATTGTCCTATGTGACTGATGGCCACAGAATTATGAAGAGCTGAGGCCCTATGTCAAGAGCCTAATGTCTGGGAATGTGGCAAAAGGCCTTCTGTCCCTTGCAGGAACACCTGCTGGGTCTCCAGGATTTAAACCTAGCTCAACCAGAAAATGAGCTGCCTTTCATGGTCCCACAGCTAGTAGTACAGAAATTTCAAATAGAACTTGACTAATACTAAATAAAGTTTCAAGGAAACATTAAAATTAAAGAATGTTAGAATATCCTTTTAGGATAACATTACAAAGACCTGCCATTGTGAAAGAATGTTGAGTTTTCAGAATACATATATTATACTAAAGGCACTTTGCTGGTTATTCTTCTGTCAACTTGATACACAAATGAGTTATCAGCCGGACATGGTGGCGCACGCCTTTAATCCCAGCACTTGGGAGGCAGAGGCAGGCGGATTTCTGAGTTCGAGGCCAGCCTGGTCTACAGACCAGGACAGCCAGGACAGCCAGGGCTACACAGAGAAAGCCTGTCTCAAAAAACCAAAAACAAAAAGAAAAAAAAATGAGTTATCTTAAAGAAGAGAAATTCAATTGAGAAGATACAGCCATATGATCTGGCTGTAAGACATTTTCTTAATTAGAAATTGATGGGGGAGGTCCAAACCCACTTTGGGCTGATGGTCCTCTGTTCTGTAAGAACAAAGGCTGAGCAAATCATGGGGATCAAGCTAGTAAGCAGTACACCTTCATGCCCTCTGCATCTGTTCCTGCTACCAAGAGCATGTCCTGTTTAAGTTCCTGTCCTGATTTCCATCAATGATGAACTGTAATGTGGCAGAATAAGTTGCTGAATAAATACTTTTTGCTACAACTTTCCTAGGTCATAATGTAGTAAGCCTAAATAAGACAGGCACTAAAATTTACTTCTAAAAGTTACTAATAAATCAAACAAAATCAGAATTATTAGCCATTGTCATCTTAGCAACATGTAGATTTCCTTTAGTCACTATAGTGACTTGACCATTTATTGGAGATTGGAGAGCCATTTTCTTTCAACTACAAAGGAATAAAAGTTGCAAAGAAATAAAACTGAACAATATGTATAATATTTGTAACATTCTAGCCTTTCCATTTTAACTGTATAGCATTTTTGTTATCCAAGTTACTTTGTGTGGTTTTTCAAAAATAATATTTTTACAATTATATTGAATGTATATTCAAATTCATTAATGAATGTATTATTACAGAATGCTAAAACACTGATAAATTATGAGACAACCAATGAGCTTTATTTCAAGCTGGTAGCCACTACATATTGGTGGTGTTTTTCATTTAAGATCAGAAAGAGTCTCAGAAAATCCAGGGAATTATATGTAATTATCCATATAATTACAGAATTTCTTCTATGAACTAATTCACATGGCATGACTTAAGACTTCTGTACCATTATTTTTTTGTAGTAATTGGCTATCAGACATTTTTTAAATTCCTTAATCATTTCTTATAGTCCAGTGTCATCCTCCTTCAAGTCCACCATCTGACCTTTCTTATCCTATTCCTCCTCCCCTGTCTCCAAGAGGATGACTCAACCGCCACTCCCATCCTTCCAGACCTCCCCACTCCCTGGGGCCTCAAGTGCTTCTTTGCTCACTGAGGTCAGACCAAGCAGTCTTCTGCTGTATGGGTGTCAGGAACCTCATATCAGCTAATGTATGCTGACCTTCACTGTTTTATCATAACCAAAATAAACAAACAAACAAACAAACAGCAACAAACCCAGAATATTGAAAACAAGTTATAGGGCAAATAATTATTGAAAACACTGGCAACACACAGCCTAAGAATGCTTAACACCATTAATTTGAAAAAGGGCTTTAAAAATTCACTATTAAATTAATCTGTTATTGTGAGGAACTAGCAGGAGGACAAAACAGGAGAGGAGAGAATATAAAAGTAAGGAACAAAGCATACTATGACAATTACCACAAGCATGCTAAAAGTAAATAACATTGATTGATTGTCAGAAGTCAAAAATTTGTTCACTAGAGTATGATCTTGCTAGAGATTCTAAAAGATTATAAAAGATTAATATTCTAATTCTTTTCAGTTGGAGAAGATGCTCAATTTCTTGGTCTGTAGCCCTCTACCTCGGAACTATGCTTTGATTTTAATATCTCTCTAACTACCATAGATATATGCTTAAACAATTTTTTTGATATTTTCATGTCTTTATTACATGATATGTTCTTTAAACCTACTTTGAGTGCATTAGATAACAAATATGTATATAGAGCCAGGTGTGGTGGCTCATGCCTTTAATCCCAGCACTAGGGAGGCAGAGGCAGGCAGATTTCTGAGTTCGAGGCCAGCCTGGTCTACAAAGTGAGTTCCAGGACAGCCAGGGCTATACAGAGAAACCCTGTCTCAAAAAAAAAAAAAAAACCAACAACAACAAAAAATATGTACATAATACATTAATATTTACATGTTAATATATTACAGTATATGTTTAAAAATCACCACCAAACAATAAAGTGTATGCTAAAAAATTACACAAATATAGCATGGAGTAGAGGGACATCTGGGTTCTTTCGAGCTTCAGGCTATTATAAATAAGGTTGCAAAAAACCCTTCCAGTCTGCGCCAGCACCAGATCACCTAGGGCGCAGAGTGGGTGGACACCCCCAGGGTCCATAGAGAAATGCCCACATGATCTTAGGATCACTGGTGAGTGGAACACAACATCTTCTCCAATCCAGTCACACACGGGACCTGAGACAGCACTAGGGAAGCAGAGAACTGGCCTGACCAGGGGCACAAATACCTTCCAGTCTGCCCCAGCACTGGGTCACCAAGGGCGCGGATTAGGTGGACTCCCACGCAGTTTTTAATCACAATTTCCCTGTAGTATAGCTTGAGGTCAGGCATGGTGATTCTACCAGAGGTTCTTTTATTGTTAAGAATATTTCTTGCTATCCTAAGTTGTTATTCCAGATGAATTTGCAAATTGTCCTTTCTCCCTCAGTGAAGAATTGAGTTAGAAATTTGATGGGGATTGCACTGGATCTGTGGATTGCTTTCTGCTGGATAGCCATTTTTACTATGTGGGAAGTGGCATCTGTGGCCCATCAAATTTCTAACTCAATTATTCACTGCATGGTACTGATACAGTGACAGACAGGTAGATCAATAGAATAGAATTGGAGACCCATAAATGAACCCACACATCTATGGTCACTTGATCTTTGACAAGGGAGCTAAAATCATCCAGTGGAAAAGAAACAGCATTTTCAACAAATGGTGCTGGCATNACTGGCAGTTATCATGTAGAAGAATGTGAATGGATCCATTCTTATCTCCTTTTACAAAGCTCAGTTCTAAGTAGATCAAAGAACTCCACATAAAATCAGAGACACTGAAACTTATAGAGGAGAAAATGGGGAAAAGTCTCGAAGATATGGGCACAGGGGAAAAATTCCTGAACAGAACACCAATGGCTTGTGCTGGAAGATCAATATTCGACAGATGGAACCTCATAAAATTGCAAAGTTTCTGTAGGGCAAAACAATAAGACAGAAAAGCCACTAACCGATTGGGAAAGGACTTTTACCAATCCTGAATTTGATAGGGGACTAATATCCAATATATACAAAGAGCTCAAGAAGCTGGACTCCAGAAATTCAAATAACCACATCAAAAATGGGGTACACATCTAAACAAGGAATTCTCAACTGAGGAGTACTGAAGGGCTGAGAATCACTTGAAAAAATGTTTAAAATTCTTAATCATCGGGGAAATGCAAATCAAAACCACCCTGAGATTTCACCTCACACCAGTCAGAATGGCTAAGATCAAAAATTCAGGTGACAGCAGATGCTGGTGAGGATGTGGAGAAAGAGGAACACTCCTCCATTGCCAGCGCAAGCTTATACAACCAATCTGGAAATCAGTCTGGTGGTTCCTCACAAAATTGGACATAGTACTAGACGAAGATCCAGCAATACCACTCCTGGGCATATACCCAGAAGATGCTTCAACTGGTAATAAGGACACATGCTCTAAAATGTCCATAACAGCTTTATTTATAATAGCCAGAAGCTGATAAGAACCCAGATGCCCCTCAATAGAGGAATGGATACAGAAAATGTGGTACATTTACACAATGGAATACTACTCAGCTATTAAAAACAATGAATTTATGAAATTCTTGTGCTAATGGATGTATCTGGAGGATATCATCCTGAGTGAGATAACCCAATCACAAAGGAAGTTACTTGATATGCGCTCACTGATAAGTGGATATTAGTCCAGAAACTTACAATACCCAAGATACAATTTGCAAAACACAAGAAAATCAAGAAGACCAACCTGTGGATACTTCATTTCTCCTTTGAATATGGAACAAAATACACATTCTAGGAGTTACAGAGGCAAAGTTTGGAGCTAAGACAAAAGAATGGACCATCCAGATACTACCCCATCCGGGGAATCCATCCCACAATCAGCTACCAAACACAGACACTATTGCACATGCCAGCAAGATTTTGCTGAAAGGACCCTGATATAGCTGTCTCCTTTGAGGTTATGCCACTACCTGGCAAATACAGAAGTGGATGCTCACAGTCATCTATTGGATGAAACACAGGACCCCCAATGGAGGAACTAGAGAAAGTACCCAAGGAGCTGAAGGGGTCTGTAACCCTATAGGTGGAACAACAATATGAACTAACCAGTACCCCCATAGTTTGTGTCTCTAGCTGCATCTGTAGCAGAAGATGGCCTATTCGGCCATCATTGGGAAGAAAGGCCCCTTGGTCTTGCAAACTTTATATGCCCCAGTACAGGGGAATGCCAGGGCCAAGAAGTGGGAGTGGTTGTGTAGGGGAGCAGGGGAGAGTATAGGGGTCTTTCGGGAATTTTGAAATGTAAATGAAGAAAATATCTAATAAAAATTTGAAAAAGAAAAGAAATTGTCTTGGGGGATTTTTCCCTTAGAATATGAAGTGATATTCTGCATTTATTTATTAATTTTGGTTGAAAGTATGTTTTATTAGATGTCAAAATGGCTATTCCAGCTTGCTTGTTGTATCCATTTGCTTGGAAAATATTTTTTGAGCCTTTTACCCTGAGTTAATGCCTATCTTGTTGCTGAGATATGTTTCATGTATGCAGCAGAATGATGGATCCTTTTGTATCTATTCTGTCAGCCTGTGTCTTTTTATTGGGGAATTGAGTTCATTGATATTGAGAGATATTTTTTTTGCTAGGTTGAAATTATATATTCCTTTATTTTCTATGATGTTGTTAGCTTCCTTTGATTGAATTTTTGTAGTATTTTCTGTAAGCCTGTATTTGTGGATAGATATTGTTTGAATTAGGTCTTGTTTCTCTATAATTGGGAGTTTTGCTTCATATAGTAGTCTGTATTTCACTTCTCTCTTTCTTAGGTGCTATAAGACATCTGTCTAGGTACTTCTAGCTTTTAGTTTCTCTATTGAGAAGTCTTATATAATTCTGATAGGTCTACCTTTATATGTTACTTGGCCCTTGCTGCTTTTAATATTTTTTCTTTGTTTTGCAGATTTTGTGTTTTGATCATTATGTGGCAGGAGGATTTTCTTTTCTAGTTAAGGTTAATTGGTGTTCTATAAGTATCTCTTTCTTTATATTGGAGACATTTTCTTCTATGATTTGGTTGAAAATATTTTCTGGTCCTTGCAGCTGGGAGTCTTAATCTTCTTCTGTTCCTATAATTATTACATTAGAATTTTTATAGTATCCAAGTGTCTTAGTCAGGGTTTCTATTCCTGCACAAACATCATGACCAAGAAGCAAGTTGGGGAGGAAAGGGTTTATTTGGCTTACATTTCCATACTGCTGT
>NC_034613.1:55181377-55185638 GCF_900095145.1 Mus pahari
GATCTCATGGAGACATTTCCCCAACTGAGGCTCCTTTCTCTGTGATAACTCCAGCTGTGTCAAGTTGACACAAAGCTATCCAGTACACCAAGATATCCTAGATGTTTGGTATCATGAATATTTTAGATTTTTGCAGTTTTTTGACTTGTGTATCTATTTATTTTATCCTATTTTCCTCACTTGAGATTCTTTCTTCTATTGTGTGCATTCTTGGTGATGCTTTCATCTAGTGATCCTGTTCTCTTCCCTAGGTTTTCCACCTCCAGGATTCCCTTGGTTTACTTTTTTTTCTTTATAGCCTCTATTTCCATTTTCAGATCTTCAACAATTTCATTCATTTCCTTTACTCACTTAATTGTATTTTACTGTCTTTCATTAAGGGATTTGTTTCTTTTTTAAAAGCCTCTACCTCTTTGACTGTGTTTTCCTGTATTTCCTTAAGGCATTTATTCATTTCCTCTATAAAGGCCTGTGCTATCTTTGTAAGATTAGATTTAAGGTCATTTTTGTATGCTTTGGTTATTTTAGGATATCCAGAGCTTGCCGAGGTAGTATAGTTGTGATCTGAGGGTATTATATTTCCTTGGCTTTTGTTAATTGTGTTCTTACCCTGACCTTTATTCATCTGGTTGTCCCAGGAAGTTCCTGGTGTTACATTGATATTGAAGGTAGGCCTAACCTGGATATTTATGGTGCAACAGACCTATGGCAGACAGACTTAGGATGGATAATGGAAGTTAGGTTGCAGTGTCCATCTCAGAGCATCGTGTTGTACCCCAGGGCAATGATGTCCAGTGTGTTTAGGGAAGAAGAGAGTGTCTAAAATGGATGTTTGTGCTATAGCATGGCTGGTGAAGGTAAGTGGATTAGTGGCTGGACAATTGAACTCAGAAGATATGGCAAAGCATATAGCTCAGGAAAGATAGGAGTGCCTCAGAGGATTTGGTGGACAGGAGCCGGAGGAGTGAGATTCAAACAAGGATGTTTCTGGCGCTAGAGGCCTGGTAATCTCACACTGTTCTATGTTCGAATTGTTTTGTCATATTTTATCATAATTTTATAGAAAATTTATGCAGGTATACCATAGTAAACATATTTATTTGGTATATGTAGTTTGATATATTTTGATAAATATGCCAATTATTTATACCACATTATTTATACCAATTATTTATATAATTATCTATACCACACTCTTTACCCCAAAGTTTATGGATCTTTGTTGGCAAGATGTTTAGTGCCAGAAATGCTGGATAACATAAGAGTGTTATCTGGACAGAAATGTGCAGTTCCACAAATGGGCTCACAGAGATCATGACAGCCTGTATAAATCCTGCACTATTTCTAGTCAGACAGAATTTCAACATGAAGAGGTGGAAGTGGGCACTAAACTCCCACTCCTATCTGAGGAGCTAATAGTAACTGGTAGCTGAAAGGAAAGGGAAAATCAGTTGGTTTGGTTTTGGTTTGGTTTGGTTTGGTTTGGTCTGGCTAGATTTGTTTGTTTGCTTGTTTGTTTGTTTATTTTAAGGCTGTGACATGTAGTAGGTTGACCACATCCTATTGCCAAGAATATTTAAGCAACACAAATTGAAATCTATGGGTTAGATAAGAGAGGGGGGAGGAAGGGGGACAGAGAGAGAGAGAGAGAGAGAGAGAGAGAGAGAGAGACAGAGACAGAGAGAGACAGAGACAGAGACAGAGACAGAGAGACAGAGAGAGAGAGAGAGAGAGAGTAGAGACTGGACAGGATAGGATGTTGGGTTGGTAAAGAAATGGAAGTAGACTTTTAAAGAGTTTGATATGATCAAAATACAGAAATTTAAGTTCTCAAAGAATTATAAATGTTATTTTTTAAATGTTTTAAAAATTAAAAAGCTTTCAAAGTAGTGGTGCTTCAGAAGTGTGCTAAGTTCCTGCCAGAACAAACTTGCCTATCATAATTCTAAAATTAGTACTATGCCTCCAAACTCCAAACACTCAAAAATAAATTTCAAGATGTTCATTTTACAATAAGACCTTACTACACTGGTAAATCTGAATGTACAACCTATTTATATGAAAATAATCAGTAATTAAAATCAGACTGTGAAATAACCCTGCAATCTTATGTGAATCTGTGCTGATAGGCAGGCAAAGTAGCCAAAAATATATGCAGTCAGGATGTTGTGGTCCCAATTAAAAATGCTATCTTGTATCAATTAGCTGTACAGATTGGAGAAAAAAATATTTAAGTACTTATCTCTCTGTAGGTGTTATTTAGTCTTTAATTTTACTTATTATCCTTTGACTTTATCATTCTTACAAAAAACATGAGTCTAGCTTACAAAATATGCTCAAGTGCTATCTTGTTTTGTAAGAATTTTGATTGTAAGTCGTCTTTCAAGTTAAACTTGAAAGACATCTTAGAATCGAAATTTGTATGTGTGTATATGTGTGTGAAAATCAGGTGAGAGCTTGTAGAGTCATTTAATTGCAACTATGTGAGTCTGCGGAACCAAACTAAGATCATAGGGATTAATGGTAGGGGGCATTATCCACTGAAGAGCTATCTGTCCAGCACAAGAAGTCTATGTTAGAGGGCCCAATGTCTT
The DNA here is from genome assembly GCF_900095145.1 of Mus pahari. Taxonomy (NCBI): domain Eukaryota; kingdom Metazoa; phylum Chordata; class Mammalia; order Rodentia; family Muridae; genus Mus; species Mus pahari. Next base: position 55,183,972 of record NC_034613.1, read on the forward strand.
ACCACATGGCTATGTCATCTGACCAAATAAGGCTATTTTAAATCTCTTGCTTGTATACCTTTGGTAATATCTGATGAGGACTTATATTTGAATGCCATTGTTATCATGGATGAAAATTTTCCTTGTTGTTAAGTTGGTATTAATATTATGTTGGTGATTTTTGTTTTGTTTTATTTTGCTTTTATGTTTTTTATTATTTTATATTTTAAGTTAAAATTTTTATAAACTATATTTTGATCATATTCTTAACAATTGTCTGACTCCTCCCACATCTTCCCCAACTACCTACCCATTCATGCATAAGACCTGAAAACATTCAAACCAGACAAAAATCTCAGCCTTGAGAAGAGGAGTTAAACACAAAGTTCCAAGCCTAACCATAAATCTATTTATCACTGATATTACCAGGAAAGGAACAATCACTGTGTATCAACCACATTCAAGGACAGCCCCATGCCAATGAGTAGTTGTTCAAGTTAAAGTGCACTCCATGCATAATTTTTTTTCATAGCAGCCTTATTCATTTATTTCTTCCAACTTTTATTAGGTATTTACTTCATTTACATTTTGAATCCTATCCCCAAAGTCCTCTATACCCTCCCCCACCACTACCCTACCTACCTGCTCCCCCTTCTTGGCCCTGGTGTTCCCCTTTACTGGGGCATATGAAGTTTGCAAGACCAAGGGGCCTCTCTTTCTAATGATGGCTGACTAGACCATCTTTTGCTTCATATGCAGCTAGAGACACGAGCTCTGGGGTTGCTGGTTAATTCATATTGTTGTTCCACCTATAGGGTTACAGACCTCTTCTGTTGGGGTCTCCCACCTCCACTAATCACTCTCCCTCTAAACATTATATTGTTCCCCCTACAGGCATACCAGAGCTGCTACCGAGAAGACCTCCCAAGATCTCCCAGAATGCAGCGTCCTCAGACCGCCTATGATTGTTTGGACTGCCCACTATTGTTCAGACCACCTCGATCCTTGGACCCGCCTACAATTGGACCGCCGCGGCATCTTCAAAGAGACTCAAGGGCGGTGGGCTGGGAATCTTCCCTTGTACTTAAGCAGAGTCCGATTATTAAACTTCGAAGCCTTGATCAGAATCTTGACAGGACATCCATTTTCCTTTCGCAGTCTATTCTCTTTTAGGATATTTCCACCCTTCAGTACGAACCCAGACCAGAGTGTTACTGCAGGTGCGAGAACACTCACTCTTCAGCTCCTAGGGTCATTTCTATAGCTACTCTATTGGGAGCCCTGTGTTCTATCCGATAGCTGACTGCGAGCATCCACTTCTGTGTTTGTCTGGCACTGGCATAGCCTCACAAAAGACAGCTATATCAAGGACCTTTCAGCAAAATCTTGCTGGTGTATGCAATAGTGTCTGCGTTTGGTGGCTGGTTATATGATGGACCCATGGGTGGGGCAGTTTTTGGTGGTCCATCCTTTTGTCTCATCTCCAAATTTTGTCTCTGTAACCCCTTCCATGGGAGTTTTGTTCCCAATTCTAAGAAGGGGCGAAGTGTCCACATTTTGGTCTTTCTTCTTCTTGAGTTTCATGTGTTCTACAAATTATATCTTGTGCACACTTGTCAAAGATCAAGTGACCATAGGTGTGTGGGTTCATTTCTGGGTCTTCAATTCTATTCCATTGGTCTACCTGT
>NC_034613.1:55185923-55195403 GCF_900095145.1 Mus pahari
CCAGACATTGTTTTATCATTGAGAAGAGTTTTTGCTATACTAGGTTTTTTATTATTCCAGATGAATTTGCAAATTGCCCTTCCTAACTCATTGAAGAATTGAGTTGGAATTTTGATAGGGATTGCATTGAATCTGTAGATTGCTTTCGGCAAGATAGCCATTTTCACAATGTTGATCCTGCCAATCCATGGGCATGGAAGATCTTTCCATAATCTGAGATCTTCTTTGATTTCTTTTTCCAAAGACTTGAAGTTCTTATCATACAGATCTTTCACTTCTTCATTTAGAGTTACACCAAGGTATTTTATATTATTTGTGACTGTTGTAAAGGGTGTTGTTTCCCTAATTTCTTTCTCATCCTGTTTATCCTTTGCTTACTGAAAGACCACTGATTTGTTTGAGCTAATTTTATATCCAGCTACTGCACTGAAGCTGTTTATCAGGTTTAAGAGTTCTCTGGTGAAATTTTAAGGGTCACTTATGTATATGATCATATCATCTGCAAATACTGATATTTTGACTTCTTTCTTTCCAATTTGGAGCCCCTTGATCTCCTTTATTTGTAGAAATCCTCTGGATAGGACTTCAAGTACTATATTGAATAGGTAGGGAAAAAGTGGGCAGCCTTCTCTAGTCCCTGATTTTAGTGGGATTGTTTCGAATTTCTATCCATTTATTTTGATGTTGCCAACTGGTTTGCTGTGTATTGCTTTTATTATGTTTAGGTATGGGCCTTGAATACCTGATCTTTCCATGACTTTTATCATGAAGGTGTGTTGGACTTTTGTTTTCTCAGCATCTAATGAGATGATCATGTGATTTTTATCTTTCAGTGTGCTTATATAGTCGATTACATTGATAGATTTTTGTATATTAAACCATCCCTGCATCCCTGGGTTGAAGCCTACTTGGTCATGATGGATGATCATTTTGATGTGTACTTGGATTCAGTTTGCAAGGATTTTATTTAGTATTTTTGCATTGATATTCATAATGGAAATTGGCCTGAGCTCTCTTTCTTTGTTGGATATTTGTGTGGATTAGGTTTCAGTGTGATTGTGGCTTCATAGAATGAATTGGGTAGAGTACCTTCTGTTTCTATTTTGTAGAATAGTTTGAGGAGAGTTGGTGTTAGGTCTACTTTGAAGGCCTGATAGAACTCTGCACTAAACACATCTGATCATAGGCTTTTTTTTTTTTTTGTTTTTTGGTTGGGTGACTATTAATGACTCCTTCTGTTTCCTTGGGATAAATGGGACTATTAAGATTATTAATCTGATCCTGATTTAACTTTGGTACCTGGTGTCTGTCTAGGAAGATGTCCATTTCATCCAGGTTTTCCAGTTTTGTTGAGTATCGCCTTTTGTAGTAGGATCTGATGATGTTTTCGATTTTCTCGTGTTCTGTCGTTATGTCTCCTTTTTCATTTCTGATTTTGTTAATTAGGATACTGTCCCTGTGCCATCTAGTTAGTCTGACTAAGGGTTTATCTATCTTGTTGATTTTCTCAAAGAACCAGCTCCTGGTTTGGTTGATTCTTTGAATAGTTCTTTTTGTTTCCACTTGGTTGATTTCTGCCCTAAGTTTGATTATTTCCTGCCATCTACTCCTATTTGGTGAATTTACTTTTTTCATTTTAGAGCTTCTTGGTGTGCTGTCAAGCTGCTTGTGTATGCTCTTTCTCATTTCTTTTTGGAGGCGCTCGGGGCTATGAGTTTTCCTCTTAGGAATGCTTTCACTGTGTCCCATAAGTTTGGGTATGTTGTGGATTCCCTTTCATTAAACTTTAAAACGTCATTTATTGCCAGGCGGTGATGGAGAACACCTTTAATCCCAGCACTTGGCCAGCACTTTAATCCCAGACCAAGGCCAGCCTGGTCTACAGAGTAAGTTCCAGGACAGCCAGTGCTATACAGAGAAACCCTGTCTAGAAAAAAAAAGTTTTAATTTCATTCTTTATTTCTTCCTTGACCAAGGAATCATTGAGTAGGATGTTGTTCTGTTTCCACTTGAATATTGGCTTATTGAATTATTTATGCTGTTATTACAGATCAGCCTTAGTCCGTGGTGAACTTATAGGATGCATGGGATAATTTCAATATTTATTTATCTGTTGAGGCCTATTTTGTGACCTATTATATGGTCAATTTTGGAAGAGGTACCATGAGGTGCTGAGAAGAAGGCATATCCTTTTGTTTTAGGATAAAATGTTCTGTAGATATCTGTTAAATCCATTTGTTTCATAACTTCTGTTAGTGTCCATGTGTCTCTGTTTACTTTCTGTTTCCAGAATTTGTCCATTGTTGAGAGTCGGGTGCTAAAGTCTCCCACTATTATTGTGTGAGGTGCAATGTGTACTTTGAGTTTTATTAAATTTTCTTTAATGAATGTTGCTGCCCTTGCAATTGGAGCATAGATATTCAGAATTGAGAGTTCCTCTTGGTAGATTTTACCTTTGATGAGCAACAAGTGCCCCTCCTTGACTTTTTGATAACTTTGGGTTGGAAGACAATTTTATTCAATATTTGAATGGCTACTTCAGCTTGTTTCTTCAGATCATTTGCATGGAAAATTGTTTTCCAACCTTTCACTCTGAGTTAGTGTCTATCTTTGTCCCTGAGGTGGGTTTCCTGCAAGCAGCAAAATGCTGGGTCCTATTTATGTAGCCAGTCTATTAGTCTGTCTTTTTATTAGGGAATTGAGTCCATTGATGTCAAAAGAAATTAAAGAAAAGTAATTGTTGTTTTCTCTTATTTTTGTTTTTTAAAGTTGGGATTCTGTTCTTGTGGCTGCCTTCTTTTCGGTTTGTTGAATGATTAATTTCTTGCATTTTCTAAGGTGTAGTTTACATCTCTGTGTTGGTGTTTTCCCTTTATTATCCTTTGAAAGGCTGGATTCATGGAAAGATACTGTGGAATTTTGTTTTGTCATGGAATACTTTGGTTTCTCCATCTATGGAAATTGAGNNTTTTGCTGGGTAAAGTAGCCTGGGCTGGCATTTGTGTTCTCTTTGTGTCTGTATAGCATCTGTCCAGGACTTCCTGGCTTTCATAGTCTCTGGTGAGAAGTCTATATCAATTCTAATAGGCTTGCCTTTATACGCTACTTGACATTTTTCCCTTACTGCTTTTAATATTCTGTCTTTATTTAGTGCATTTATTGTTCTGATTATTATGTGTCTGGAGGATTTTCTTTTCTGGTCCTGTCTATTTGGAGTTCTGTAGGCTTCTTTTATGTTTATGGGCATATCTTTCTTTAGGTATGGAAAGTTTTCTTCTGTAATTTTGTTGAAGATATTTGGTAGCCCTTTAAATTGAAAATCTTCATTCTCATCTACTCCTATTAAACATAGATTCGGTCTTCTCATTGTGTCCTAGACTTGCTGGATATTTTGAGTGAGGATCTTTTAGCATTTTGCATTTTCTTTGAATGTTATTTCCATGTTCCCTATGGAATCTTCTGTACCTGAGTTTCTCTCTTCCATGTCTTGAATTCTGTTTCTGATGCTCAAATCTATGGTTCCTGATTTCTTTTCTAGGGTTTCTATCTCCAGAGTTGTCTTCCTTTGGGTTTTCTTCATTTTTTCTACTTCCATTTNTAGATCTTGGATGGTTTTGTTCAATCCCATCCTCTGTTTCATTCTGTTTTCCTATAATTCATTTAGGGACTTTTGTGTTTCTTCTTTAAAGACTTTTACCAGTTTAGCAGTGTTTGCCTGTAGTACTTTAAGGACTTCTACCTCTTTAGCAATGTTCTCCTGTAATACCTTGAGGGATTTTTGTGTTTCCTCTTTAAGGGCTTCTACATGTTTAGCAGTATTCTCCTATATTTTTTTAATTATTTTATTAGATACTTTCTTCATTTACATTTCCTATGCTATCTTGAATGTCCCATATACCCTCTCCCCACCCTGCTCCCCTGCCCACTCACTCCCTCTTCTTGGTCCTGGTGTTCCCCTGTATGGGGCATATAAAGTTTTCAAGACCAAGGGGCCTCTCTTCCCAATGATGGCTGACTAAGCCATCTTCTGCTATATATGCAGCTAGAGACATGAGCTCTGGGGGTACTGATTAGTTCAAATTGTTCTTCCATCTATAGGGTTGCAGACCCCTTCAGTTTTGGGGTAATTTCTCTAGCTCCTCCATTGGGGTCTCTGGGTTCTCTCCTATAGATGATTTTGGGCATCTACTTCTATATTTGCCAAGCACTGGCATAGCATCACAAGAGATAGCTATATCAGTGTCCTTTCAACAAGTTCTTGCTGGCATATGCAATAGTGTCTGCATTTGGTGGCTGATTATGGGATGTACCCTCATGTGGGGCAGTCTCTGGGTGGTCCATCCTTTCGTCTTAGCTCCAAACTTTGTCTCTGCAACTTCTTTCATGGGTATTTTATTCACTATTTGGGGGAGTAATGAAGTATCCATATGTTGGTCTTCCTTCTTGATTTTCTTGTGTTTTGGAGATTGTATCTTGGGTATTCTAGGTTCTGGGCTAATATCCACTTATCAGTGAGTGCATATCAAGTGAGTTCCTTTGTGATTTGGTTACCTCAATCAGGATGATATCCTCCAGATATATCCATTTGCCTAAGAATTTTATAAATTCATTGTTTTTAATAGCNTATTTTGAGTGAGGATCTTTTAGCATTTTGCATTTTCTTTGAATGTTATTTCCATGTTCCCTATGGAATCTTCTGTACCTGAGTTTCTCTCTTCCATGTCTTGAATTCTGTTTCTGATGCTCAAATCTATGGTTCCTGATTTCTTTTCTAGGGTTTCTATCTCCAGAGTTGTCTTCCTTTGGGTTTTCTTCATTTTTTCTACTTCCATTTNTAGATCTTGGATGGTTTTGTTCAATCCCATCCTCTGTTTCATTCTGTTTTCCTATAATTCATTTAGGGACTTTTGTGTTTCTTCTTTAAAGACTTTTACCAGTTTAGCAGTGTTTGCCTGTAGTACTTTAAGGACTTCTACCTCTTTAGCAATGTTCTCCTGTAATACCTTGAGGGATTTTTGTGTTTCCTCTTTAAGGGCTTCTACATGTTTAGCAGTATTCTCCTATATTTTTTTAATTATTTTATTAGATACTTTCTTCATTTACATTTCCTATGCTATCTTGAATGTCCCATATACCCTCTCCCCACCCTGCTCCCCTGCCCACTCACTCCCTCTTCTTGGTCCTGGTGTTCCCCTGTATGGGGCATATAAAGTTTTCAAGACCAAGGGGCCTCTCTTCCCAATGATGGCTGACTAAGCCATCTTCTGCTATATATGCAGCTAGAGACATGAGCTCTGGGGGTACTGATTAGTTCAAATTGTTCTTCCATCTATAGGGTTGCAGACCCCTTCAGTTTTGGGGTAATTTCTCTAGCTCCTCCATTGGGGTCTCTGGGTTCTCTCCTATAGATGATTTTGGGCATCTACTTCTATATTTGCCAAGCACTGGCATAGCATCACAAGAGATAGCTATATCAGTGTCCTTTCAACAAGTTCTTGCTGGCATATGCAATAGTGTCTGCATTTGGTGGCTGATTATGGGATGTACCCTCATGTGGGGCAGTCTCTGGGTGGTCCATCCTTTCGTCTTAGCTCCAAACTTTGTCTCTGCAACTTCTTTCATGGGTATTTTATTCACTATTTGGGGGAGTAATGAAGTATCCATATGTTGGTCTTCCTTCTTGATTTTCTTGTGTTTTGGAGATTGTATCTTGGGTATTCTAGGTTCTGGGCTAATATCCACTTATCAGTGAGTGCATATCAAGTGAGTTCCTTTGTGATTTGGTTACCTCAATCAGGATGATATCCTCCAGATATATCCATTTGCCTAAGAATTTTATAAATTCATTGTTTTTAATAGGTGAGTAGTATTCCATTGTGTAAATGTACCACATTTTCTGTATCCATTCCTCTGTTGAGGGACATCTGGGTTCTTTCCAGCTTCTGGCTATTATAAATAAGGCTGCTCTGAACGTAGTGGAGCATGTGTCCTTATTACCAGTTGGAACATCTTCTGGGTAAATATATACCAAGAAGAGTTATTGCTGGATCTGCTGGTAGTACTATGCCCAGTTTTCTGAGGAACCGCCAGGCTGATTTCCAGAGTGGTTGTACAAGCTTGCAATCCTACCAGCAATTGAAGAGTGTTCCTCTTTCTCCACACCCTCAGCAGCATCTGCTGTCACCTGAATTGCTGATCTTAGCCATTCTGACTGATGGTTGTTTTGATCGGCATTTTCCTGATGATTAAGGATGTTGAACATTTTTTCAAGTGCTTCTCAGCCCTTCAGTACTTGTCAGTTGAGAAATCTTTGTTTAGCTCTGTACCCAATTTTTAATGGGGTTATTTGAATTTTTGGAGTTCAACTTCTTGAGCTCTTTGCATATATTGGATATTAGTCCACTATCAGATTTAGGATTGGTAAAAATCCTTTCCCAATGTGTTAGTGGCTTTTCTGTCTTATTGACACTATCTTTTGCCCTACAGAAGCTTTGCAATTTTATGAGGTCCCATTTGTTCATTCTTGATCTTACAGTACAGGCCATTGCTGTTCTGTTAAGAAATTTTTCCCCTGTGCCCATTTCTTCGAGGTTTTCCCCCACTTTGTCCTCTATATATTTCAGTGTCTCTGGTTTTATGTAGAGTTCTTTGATCCACTTAGACTTGAGCTTTGTACAAGGAGATAAGAATGGATCAATTCATATTCTTCTAAATGATAACTCCCAGTTGTTCCAGCACCATTTGTTGAAAATGCTGTCTTTTTTCCACTGGATGGTTTTAGCTACTTTGTCAAAGATCAAGTAACCATAGGTGTGTGGGTTAATTTCTGGGTCCTCAGTTTGATGTCTTTGATCTATCTGTCTGTCACTGTACCAGAACCATGCAGTTTTTTTATCAAAATTGCTCTGTAGTATAGCTTGAGGTCAGGCATGGTGATTCCCCCAGAGTTTCATTTATTGTTAAGAATAGTTTCTGCTATCCTAGGTGTTTTATTTTTCCAGATGAATTTGAAAATTGCCCTTTCTAATTCAGTGAAGAATTGAGTTGGAATTTGATGGGGATTGCATTGAATCTTTAGATTGCATTCGGTAGGATGGCCATTGTGACTATATTAATCCTGCCAATCCATGAGCATGGGAGATCTCTCCCTCTTTTGAGATCTTCAATTTCTTTCTTCAGAGACTTGAAGTTTTTGTCATACAGATCATTCACTTCCTTAGGGTCACACCAAGATATTTTATACTTTTTGTGACTATTGTGAAGGGTATTGTTTCCCTAATTTCTTTCTCATCCTGTTTATCCTTTGTTTAGAGAAATGCCACTGATTTCTTAGAGTTAATTTTATATCCAGCTACTGCACTGAAGCTGCTTATCAGGCTTAGGAGTTCTCTGTTGGTATATTTAGGGTCACTCGTATATACTATCATATCATCTGCAAATAGTGATATTTTGACTTCTTCCTTTCCAATTTGTATCTCCTTTATCTCCTTTTGTTGTTAAATTGCTCTGGCTAGGATTTCAAATACAATATTGAATAGGGAGGGAGAAAGTGGGCAGGTTGTCTAGTCCCTGATTTTAGAGGGATTGCCTCTAGCTTCTCTCCATTTAATTTGATGTTGGCTACTGGTTTGCTGTAGATTGCTTTTATTATGTTTAGGTATGGGCCTTGAATTCCAGATCTATCCAAGACTTTTACAATGAAGGGGTGTTGGATATTGTCAAATACTTTCTCAGCATCTAATGAGATGATCATGTGATTTTTGTCTTTGAGTTTGTTTATATAGTGGATTATGTTGTTGGATTTCCATATATTAAACCATCCCTGCATCCCTGGGATGAAGTCTACTTTGTCATGATGGATTATCTTTTTGATCTGTTATTGGATTTGGTTTGCGAGGATTTTATTGAGTATTTTTACATCGATATTCATAAGGGAAATTGGTCTGAAGTTCTCTTTCTTTGTTGGATCTTTGGTGGTTTAGGAAACAAAGTAATTGTGGCTTCATAGAACGAGTTGGGTAGAATACCTTCTGTTTCTATTTTGTGGAATAAGAATATGGAAAGGTTCACAAATTTGTGTGTCATCCTTGAGCAGGGGCCATGCTAATCTTCTCTATATAGTTCCAATTTTAATATATGTGCTGCGGAAGGGAGCACTCTTCTATATTTCTTTAAGGGCGTTATTAATGCCCTTCTTAGAATCTTCTTCCACCATCATGAGATATGATTTTAAATCTTAGTCTTGTTTTTCGGGTGTGCTGGGGTATCCAGGACTCTCTGTGTTGAGCGTACTGGGTTCTGAGGATGACTTGGTTTCTGTTAGTAAGATTTTATGTTTGCATTTTGCCATCTGCTAATCTCTGGTATTAATGTTCAAGCTGTCTCTGGCTGGAGCTTGGTCCTCCTGTGATTCTCTTAGCCTCTGTCAGTACTCCTGGGAGTCCAACTCTAACCTGAGTCCCAGTTGTCAGAGCATTCTCTGCAGGTAAGCTATCCTCTTACTGGGCAGGTGTCCAGAAGTCTTGAGCTCAGATCCACCCCCTGAGTACTGGGGTCAGAGCCCTCCCTGTAGGCCTACTCTCCTCTGGCAAGGAAGTTGCCTAGGGGGTCTGGGCCTCAGCTCTGCCTCCTGGCTGAGGATGAAGGCCTGAAGTACCCTGTCCAAGAAGCTCTGTTGCTTCTGTAGCCCACATGCTCTCCAGTGCTCAAGAAGTCCTGGGAGTGCTTGGAGTCCTGTGGTGTGGAGATTCCTCTGGTGCCCTTGATGCCCTGGGCTGGGTTCAGACAGAAGATGGTGGAGTTGTTCCTCATTGGAAGGGATCCCAATCTCTGGTTGAGGGGGGGGTCCTTTGTCTGTGTTTCTGCTGGCATAAGAATCTCCTCGATTCTTTGGAGCTGATGTTGTGTTCCACTACCCTGTGATCCAGAGGTGATCCCGAGATCCTGTGGTGTGGAAAGTACTCTAGGGACCTTGGCAGCCTCCAGAAGGTTCAGCCCAAGACAACTTCTTAATTCTGAATTCTATGCCCAAAATGCAAAGGCATCCAAGTTCATAAAACAAATGGTACTAAAACTTAAATCACACATTGAAATACAGACATTAATACTGAGAAAGTTCAACACCCCCACCCTCTCCAATGGACAGGTTATACAGACAGAGTCTAAAGAGAAAGGTAATGATATTAACTGATGTTATGAATGTTATCAATTGAATGGACCCAACAGATATTTAGAGAACAATTTGCACAAAGAAAAAATAGTATACCATTCAACACATGGCACCTTCTTCAAAACTGACCATATAGTTGGTCACAAACCAAGTTCCAAGATATATATATATATATATATATATATATATATATATATATATTTGTACTTTATATTATATTTTGTTATAAGGATTATTACCTATGTATATATAATAAACATTATATACACCTCTCTCTCTCTCTCTCACACACACACACACACACACACACA
>NC_034613.1:55195413-55196994 GCF_900095145.1 Mus pahari
ACACACACACACACACACACACACACACACACATCTTCTTTTATTGTATTAGAATACCATGGATTAAATCTGGAGTACAAAAGCAACAGAAACAGCAGAAAGTCTACACACTCATGGAAAGTGGACAACTCTATACTAAGTGGTCACTGAATCAGAGATGAAATAAAAGAAGAAATTAAGGACATTCTAGAATGTTACTTTTATTTTATCAAAGCCTACCTTTAATGATGGTCTTAAATGCATTAACCTCCCTTTTAGCCTACCACCCACCAAAGGTAGTGGAATAGAAAGGATATGGGGGAAGTGGACCTGTTTAAAAATGGTTTATTGGAGCAAATCCTGTCTGTGTTTTATAAAAATTTGCCCTTGAGTACACATGTCAGCAGTGGCAGCTCAATTTACTCATAAAAGCATCATGGATAGGCTAGTCATCCAGTTATATAGAGTCAGGATAGCAAACAGGCATCAGCAGCAGTGGCACTACATAGAAGAGACAACCAGGCCTCAGCCTTGGCACAAGTCTACAGGAGGGATCAGGAGGAATGCCAGAAGTTCTTGCCTCTGCCTTTCTCATCAACAAAAATATCAGCAAAGACACTAGACCAACAAGTGTTGCACAGCTAGCTCTATAAGCAAACCTAGCTCATCTTCCCTCATTCTCTGTCAAGTCCTTTTTATACTCCCACCAAACATCACATGTTTTCTAAGAGTCTTGCCTGAGCATGTATATTGCTTCAGTGGGTGTGTCTATCTCAGCTGACATCATTCTGCCAATCAGCCCAAGTCCATAGAAGCAGCAAGAGACTCTAGCACACCACCAGAAGATTCCTGGTGCATTTCTTTCTATGGAATCCCAACAAATGCAGCTCAACTATGCATATAAGCCAGACCAATACATGTGTGTCATTTGTGAAGTGTCCTTCATCACATGTCCTTTTACTGCTTGCTTTAGCAGAATATCTTTCCACTTATCTGCTTCCGTGAAATGTTCCTTCACAAAACTGCCTTAGCCTTTCACCTGTGTCCACTTGAGGTAAATGTTCATTCATGTGTTTGCCTAAGGAAAACACCATCAAACTGACTGTGCAAAGAACTCCTAAGTTTCCACTTCACTAGAATACAATGAAAATAAAGAATACCATATGCAAACATATTGGACATAGTGAAAGCCACAGTAAGAGTTCATAAAATTTCATAACACTAAGTGATAAAGAAATGGGAAGGTTTTCATAATATGAATTTAAAAGGACACCTGAACATTTTAGAAGAAAAAGAAAAAGAACATGTCCCAGATGAGTACACAACAGGAAATAATCAAACTCAGGCCTGAACTCAATAAAGTAGAAAGAAGGCAAGGCAAGGCAAGGCAAGGCAAGGCAAGGCAAGGCAGAGAATGAACAAAAGAAATAAAGCCTAATCAAAATTATTCTCCAAAGAAACCCTAACAAATAATTTATGAAGGTTATTCTTGAAGGTGCCTAAGATGGCAAAAGTCTCACATGGAATGCTCTTGTTACCTGTGCTCATTTGAAGAATGTTGTCTATGTGCTGTCAGCCATAGAAAGATTGCACCGCCAAAAA
>NC_034613.1:55197264-55218779 GCF_900095145.1 Mus pahari
TTTTTTTTTTTTTTTTACAAAGAATCAATGCAATCAAGACCTGGTTCTCTGAGATAACCAACCATAAAGACAAATCCTTATCCAAAGTAGCTAAACGCAAAAGAGAAATTATACAAATAAACAAAATCAGAAATGAAAAGGAAGACATAACAACAGACAATGAGGAAATTTATAGAATCATTGGGTCTTACTTCAAACCCCATAGTCCACAAAATTGAAAAATCTCAATGAAATGAATCATTTTAAATAGTCTTAAAAGCCCTAAGAAAATATAAGTGACCATTAAAATTTCCTAACCAAGAGAATCCCAGGGCCATAAGGTTTTAGAATAAAATTCTTTCAAAGAAAAGCTAATACCAATACTCCTCCAACTATTCCACAAACATTTGAAACAGAAAGGATATTGACAAACTCATTCTGAGTCCACAGTCACCCTAATACCTTAATCACACAAAGAAGTAGAAGAAAAGACAGAAAGAAAAAAAAAAGAATTTTAGACCAGTTTTTCTTACGAATATTAATTCAAAATAGTCAATAAAATACTTTCAAACTGAATCCTTGAATACAGAAAAACCATCAAGTTGGCTTCTTCTCAGGGATATAGCGTCATTCAGTATATGAAAATTCATCAATGTGATCTACCACATAAGCATGAATGAAAATGATCACATAATCATCTCATTGATTGCTTAGAAGGCTTTTGACCAAAATCCCATACCTTTTTATGTTAAAAGTCTTGGAGAAATCAGGGATAAAATGTGCATACCTAAGCATAATAAAAGCAACACACAGAAAACCAATAGCCTACATGAAATTAATTGTGTCAAAACTTCAAGTTATTCCACTAAAACCAGGGACAAGATAAGGATGCCCACTCTCTCCCTATCTCTTCAACATAGTTTTTGAAGTTCTATCTAGACCACTAAGATATCTAAAGGATATCAAGGGGAAAGAAATTAGAAGAAGTGAAAGCATCATTATTTACAGATGATAAAATATTATATATCAGTGACCCCCAAAATTCTACTAGAGAACACCAATAGGTGATAAACCCTTTCAGCAAGGTGGATGGATACACAACTAACACACACATACACAAATTAAATAAAAATAAAGCTATAACCCTTCTTTATACAAATGATAAAATGGCTCTGGAATAAATTAAAGAAAGAATGCCCTTTACAATAGCCACAAAAAATATATTTGCAGAAATCTAATCAAGCATGTAAAAGGCTTATGTGACAATTCTCTGAAAAAAATTGAAGATTTCAGAAGATGGAAAGATCTCCCATTTTCATGGATCAGTAGGATTAGCATAGTCAAAATAGACATATTGCCAAAAGCAATCTACATATTCAATGCAACAAAATTCTTTACAGAATTGAAAGAACAATTCCCAACTTCATATTGAAAATGAAACAATCCAGAATAACTAAAACAATCGTGTACAATAAAAGAATACCAGGAGGTATCACTATCCCTGATTTCAAAGTCCCCAACATAAAACTGGACACACTAAAACTCAGAGACGAGAATGTGGGGAACTTCCTTGAATACATTGGCACATGAGACAAATTCCTGAAGTGAATATCAATAGCTCAGTCACTAAGGTCAACAATTAATAAATGGGACCTCGCAAAACTGACCAGCTTTTGGAAGACTAAGGATACCATCAATAAGACAATACAGTAACCTAGATAATAGGAAAAGGTGTTTACCAACCCTACATCAGTCAGAGGAATAATATCCAAATATATATGAAGAACTAAAGGAAGTAAAAACCAAGAAACCAAATAACCAAATGTAAAACTCTAGTATATAGCGAAACAGAATCCTCAAGAGAAGAATCTCAAATAGGTAAGAAGCACTTAGAGAAATGTTCAAAGTCCTTAGTCATCAGGGAAATGTAAATGAGAACAACTCAGAAGTTCGATCATCAGAATGGCTAAGATCAATGAACTCAAGAAATAGCACATGCTGGCAAGTATGTAAAGCAAAAGGGTCATTCCTCCATGGCTGGTGCAAACTAGTACAACCATCTTAGAAATCAATTTGAGCATTTCTCAGAAAATTGGGAATAGTTCTAACCTAAGACCCAGCTAAACCACTCTTGGGCATATACCCAAAAGTTGTTCCACCATAGTACAAAGATGATTGCTCAACTATGTTCATAGCTGCTTGATTAATAATATCTAGAAACTGAAAATAACCTAGGTGTCCATCAACTAAAGAAAAGATAAAAGATGTTACATTTACATAACAGAATACTATTGAGCTATTAAAAACATCACAACATGTAATTTGCAGGCAAATAAATTGAACTAGAAAATACCCTCCTGAGTGAGGTAATGCCAACCCAGAAAGACATGCATAGCATGCATTTACTCACTTACAAGTGGACATTTGCTATAAAATATGGGATAACCATGCTACAATCTGAAGAACCAAAGAAACTGAATAATTAGGAGGACCTAAAGGAGGATGCTTGAATCTCACTCAGAAGGGAAAACAAAACAGTGATTGGAAGGGAGTAGATGCAGGGAACTGGGTGGGAGAGGGGATGAGTAGGAGAAGAGAATGGGGAACAGGTGTTTTAAGAAGGGGGAAAGTGAATGCTGTGAGAACTGAAACTATTGGAGTACATCTCTGGGACTAACTGGAGACTTGAACCTGGGGAAGGTCTTGAGAATCTATAGGGGTCACCATAGCTGAGACTCCTACCAGTGGAGGATATGGAAGGTGAAGTAGCCACCTCTTGTAGCCAGGAGGGACTTCTACTGGAGGGTTGGTGATAACAACCCATTTGCAAAACTTTTAACCCCAAATCTGTACTGCCTACAAGATGTGCTGGTATAAAGATAGAACAGAGATTGGGGGAGTGACAGAATAATTACTAGCCCAAACTGAGACCTATTACATGGAGAGAGCCAACTTCTGACACTATTAATGATACTCTGCTAAAATTGGAGACAAGAGCCAAACATAAGTATTTCCCAAGAGGCTTCATCCATTGGCAGATGGAAACAAATGTGGAGCCCACAGTCAAACATCAGACAGAGCTTGGGGAGTCTTGTAGAAGAGTCGAGAATAGAATCAAGGGAATCTGAGGGGGTCAAAGACACCATAAGATGACCCACAGAATCAAATACCCTGGGCCATACCCTGGGCCAATGAGGACTCACGGAGACTGAACCACAAACCAAAGGGCATACATGGCTGAAACTAGTCTCCCTACATATTTGTAGCAGACATGCAACTTGGTTTTCAGGTGTGTCCTCTAACAATTAGAGCCAGGGCTATCTCTGATTCTACCTTTAAATCCCCTCCCACTAGTTGGACTGCCTAGTTGGGCCTCAGTGTGTTGGGATATGCCTAGTACTACTGCAACTGGATATCTCAGGGTAGGGTGGTTCTCAAGAGATTTCCCTCCTCTTAGGAGAAGAGGTAGTAATAAGGAGAGGAATGCATAAGGGTTGGATAAGGAGAAGGGTGGGTGCAATCCAGATGTAAAGTGAATTAATAATGACAAAAAAAAAAAACAAAAAACAAAAAACAAACAAACAAACAAAAAAACCAAAGAACATGAGAGTGGATATAGGAGGCATTGGGGAGGAGTGTATATTATCAAAACACATTGTAAGACATTCTCAAATAACTAATGCAAAATTTAAAACACACAAGCAATAACAAGAATTAAACAGAATTTGTCAGGTATGGTGACATATGTGTCCATGCTTCAAACAACTGGGAGTATAATGCAGGTAGCCACCTGTGCTATACAACACCTTTGACAAATGGGGACTGTATGTCAAAAATTAAACACACAAATACAATAAAATAATGACAGCCTGAGTCAACCAATTTTCATCTTTAGAAATAATAACAATAAAAAGATGGACAATGAATACTATAGAGTCTGCATCTTTAAATGTGCAACAACCTTTTTTCTACTCAGAATTCTTTATCCTATGTATTCAAATCATAATCAAATGCAGCCCCTAAGAATCCTGAAATGTGATTAATTCAGTGTCCAGCACTTTTGGTTTTCATCCAGGTCAATGGTTTGACCTTTATCACACATATATCCACCAGCTTATGTCCATCATTTTTCACATGCAGTGACTCTCTTAATCACTAATCACTGGACATATATCAGTCAAAGTTAAGCTTTTTCCTTTTAACTTGAAGGAAATATCTTAAAATTATGAAATTATGACATATGCTCATTTCCTTTGCAATATTATAAAACAGAATATTGGAAAATAAATATTTTTAATTCAGGAGCTGTTATGGTCACCCAATTAGTGAACATAATACTGTAAAAAAAAAAAACTAGAATAATTGCTGAAATAATTAAATATTTAAAAAATAAACTAAGGTTTATTCTCTGCTAATTTTTTTTTTAAGTCTACATGCCAAGCATTTTTGTCATAAAATGGGAATTATAGAAAAGTATTTGCTGAAAGTTCCAGAAGCCTTTTTTCTGCATTTTCTTTTAAATTGCAATAAAAACACAAATTGGAGGATATTTTCTATACAATATGAAAAAAAATCTTTCATAAAATTACTTAGAGTAGCAGTAATCTTTGGTTTTTGAGTCAGTTTGGAAGGGAAGTTTACAGCTATGGAAAATTTTTATTTCAATTTTTAGAGAGTAATGGGGGAGGTCAGAATGTGGAAAATACCTCTAGGCTGCTTTGATAAAGAAGTTGATTCTAAGGGCTAGAAAGAACAACCTATGTCCTCTAATCAGCACTTCTGCTCTCAGCAGGGGTCAAGTCTTTTGTTCAGTAAGCAGGTGAGTGACTAAATGAGATTCATTCATATCACGGTGCCATCTCTTTTTGATTTGGTAGTTATTTAGGAATTTCGCTGCCAAAGGCAAGTTTCCAGATCTAGAGCCAAACCCTAGCACATCTCTGTGAATAAAGAATAAGGCCTTCTTATGGTATAGAAAAATAAGAAATGTATTCACATAAATAATAACAACCACCACCAGCTAGTAAGTACTGGAGTCCTGAAATAGTCGACAATGTAGACTGTAGAAATCAAAAACTTGTATTTTATAATTCTAGAGGACAACTATCCAAACTTACAACATTAAAACCTGAGGGTCATTGTGGCTCAGTACCTTCTGGGGGGCTGGGGGAGGGTCTAGGGGAGTACTGGCTTCTTCACTTATCCAGCATCTAATAGTCATATGTTTTCTATGTGTCATCTTCAACCTCCCAATCCAAAGCATTCCAGCTTCAAATTACTCTCTCCTTTGACATAATTGCCTATGCAAAGATCTCTATGAGATATCCTTTCTTCTTTAGGAATTTTTGTATATTTATTGCACTCAAATAACACAAAATTACCTTGTCACTACAGAGCCCTTAGCTTAATGACATTTGCCAGTAACTTTGTCATATAAGGTGAAAGAGTCCCATGTATCAGATATTATGCCACCAACTTTCTGAGGAAATGATTTTGTCTATAACATAGCATGTTATTCTCTAAATGATTCAATAAAAGACATGCTCATGAAGAAATTTATAATGTCTGTTGTCCTTGTATATATACTTGCGCTGTTGAAAAATTACAATGTTTATATATGATCTATACTTAGAATATCTACAAAGGCAGATAATAAAGGATTAAAAAATGAAGTCCAATTGAACTAAATTTCACCAACCTGAGTCCTATCAGAATTTTGTAACAGAGGCAAAACATATTTTATTTAATCATGTATTTATTTATCCAAACTTATGTAGTATTTTTAGTTCCCATTCTGTATACAAAATATAGAACACATGAATGTCATATAAATTATTCTCTTTTATATATTTTACATACCAAAATAAGATTATTTATTGAAAATGGGGTATATTATTTATGCTTTAATAGCAATCTAAGCAAATCTTCTAGCTATTTGGAGGTCACTTATGCTTTGGGAAGCTGTTCTGTCATTATAGAGTTATAAAACTTAACTGCCCATGAATGCTGCCTGAGTTCAACACCAAAGGCTAAATAGACTAAAACAGTAAATTAATTAAAGCCCATTATACTTAGCAGTTGGCTAAGGGAAATGTGGTTACAGAGAAACTTTAAAATATACTAACAAATATAATAATCCTATCAAAATAACAAATGAATTTTTTAAACTAAAATCCCACTCTAGCTATTCTAACAATAAGTTTATGTCCACTTCTTTTCCCTTTATTTTACTTCCCAAGTGTATAGTCTTTCATTTTAACATAAATAAAAACACAATATAGAAGCACGTTTGTATTTAGATTTTAACAAGTATTTGAAATAACTAAACATTTTTCTTTTTAGTTTTAATGCCTACAAAGTGTTCAAGCATGCTTCAGTTTCCTTCTCTCTTGATGTGCTAAGGCTAACTGTAAAAACAACTTGGAAAAGAAAGGTTTATCTATTGTTACACTTCCAGGTAATAATCCATTGTGGAGAGAAGTTGGGGTAAAAACTGAAGGATGGAGGCAGGAGCTAAATGCAGTACTGCTTTCTGACTTGCTGCCCATTTCTTGCTTAGATTCCCTTCTTCTACAACTCAGCATCTTCTGACCAGGGGTGGCACCATCTACAGTAGGGTGAACCCTTGTACATCAATTAGCAATTTGAAAATTACCCCAGAAACATGACTATAGAAAAATCTGCGGTGCCCTAGGAGCTTGAGCTATAGACAATTGTGAGCCACCCCACATGGGTACTGGGAACTTAATGACCATACACTGTAAGGTTATTATGTTCTATTAACTGATGAGCTACCTTTTCAGCCATATTTTTACTTTTATGTGGTTGTTGTTGTTACATTCACTGTGTCTATGTGTCTGTGTTTGTATGCATGTGCATTTGTATGGTAGTCAGTTGATAACTTGTGGAAGTTGGTTCTTGCCTTTCAATATATAGGTTTTGGGGGTCAAAAACAATGTGCAAGTTCTGCAACAGATATTTTTAACTGTTGATCTGCTATGCCAGTCCTTACAATATTATTATTTATATTTTCCTTTTTAAAAAATATTTAGTTTTCTATAATGTCTGTACTGGAGTTTACACAGGATTGTTGTACCTGCAAGATGATCACAATGGTGGATGTCTGCTCAGCCGTTGCCAATTCCTCCATGCAGCCCTCTCTCAGATACTCACAACTCGTGATAACAACATATTAATTTCAAAACTTGCAAGCATTCAGTGTGATCATCCACAAAGTTTTGAGTCTTTAAAGTACAAGTGATGTCTCATATAGTACAAAGGCTACAACAAATTTTCTGAGAGCCAGAGACTTGACATGTGTTATTGATCAACTGTGTAGTGTTCTTCTAGACAAAAATATTAATAAATTCTATGACCATTATGAATGCTTAAGCTTAACTTTTAGAATCTTCATCTTAGAGGCTTCCCAAAATGTCCTAAATTCTGGAATATTTCTTCTGTATCATGATCTGAGGTTTCCTGTCTTTGTCTTCCAATGCAATATCCTTAAGAACAATGACAAAGGCAGGGAATACATGAATGACTATAAAGATTGAACTACCTAGAGATTATTGTTGGCTTTACATTAAATATATATTGCAGAAGAGTTGAAAATGTGAAAAAGTAGAGTTATTTATAAGTCTACTAATGCATGAACCTGAGCATATCATAAAATTATATATAGAACTTAAATGTGTGTATGAATACATTTAGTGAATTCCTTGTAAAATATTTAATTATATTGAATGTCACTTCTTTCAAGAAACAGGACATTGAAATTCCATTTCCATATGTTGAATAAGAAAAAATATAGACATAATAGAGGCTGGCAAAAACTTGACGTGGCTGTTTTATGTAAGTGACTGAAGGCAATTTCTGATGTATTCATTATTTGACCTCTCATTTAAAATTCAAGTCTACGAGGAGGAAGGGTATTTTGTTAAAAATAAGCCCTAAAATACTTAAGATGGAGCAATTTATGTACAAAACACTGAAACTTGGGGTAAACTTCAATAAATTGATATGTATTACAACTTTACTTTATTTGCATTATACATCTGTCCAGTATTTAACACCAGAATCTGAAATCGTAAAATTTTAGTTTTAGCATGTGTGTGATAGGTGTGTCCATCTATGTGTATGTGTGTATGAAAGCACAAGTATTCTATTGTACATATGTGGAGGTCTGATGAATACCTCAAATGTTGGTCTTTGCTACTTAACTTGATAGGAATTGTCTTCCATTTTGCGGGTCATTGTTGAAAACAGTCTAGTTGGCCCTTAAGCTTCTGGAGATTGTCATAATTTTATCTTCCATCTTGACACAGGACCACTGTACCTGGCATTAAATGAGTTCATGGGTTTGACACAATATGTTCTGGGTAGACCAACAATGGCTATCTTACTTCAGATAAGTGGATAATCCAATAGTCACTTAGCCTGTGAATCATAACATGTCAGTGGTCCTAATCTAGTTCTTAAGGCTCAGAATTTTCTGGAAAGAAGGTATGTTTTGGTAAGAGCAAAGGGATGATACACCAGTAAAAACAGATAAACTTGTCAGCAAGATGGAAGACAAGCAGATAGCAAAGCTTCCGTAGTCCACCTCTTTCCTTCTGGACTGCCAATGAAAGCTGCCATTCACAGTTAACATTGGTCTTTTTTCATCAAGAAAATTTTTCACAGATATACCTAGGGCTTGTCTGTTAGTTAATTCCAGACCATTCATGTTAACTGACAAGACTAACCACCACAAGTTGGGCAGTGGTGGCACACTCCTTTAATTCCAGCACTTGAGAGGCAGAGGCAAGCAGGTTTCTGAGTTCGAGGCCAGCCTGGTCTACAGAATGAGTTCCAGGATAGCCAGGGCTACACAGAGAAACCCTGTCTTGAAAAAAACAAACAACAACAACAAAAAAGTCCACCACACAAAGATAACTATCAATATTTGTAGAGGTGTAATGATTTTCCATAATGTTTCTGACACAGTATCATTTGCTTGATATAATAAAACACTGATATATTGCATAATTAAAATATATAACCCAAATAATCATTTGCATATATTAAATTATATTAATATATTATAAATAGGTTAGATAAATCTGATTTCTGCCAAGGAATATTTAAAGAGAGCATAAATCAATTTTCTAAAAGTAGAATTGTTTAGGGTAATTCATTTATTCATTACTTTTGAGCACATACTAAGCACCAGATGCTTTAGAGAGATCAGTAGGCAGAACAAATAAAACATCCATTATCATCTTTATATGCCACATTTTTAATTAAAAATAACAGTGTCCAATAATGTTGGTAAGTCATGGATAAAACAGTGATACCCTGCCAAAGGCTATGTCTGATTCTAAAATATCTGAATAAATACTTTCTTGTTGGTGGTGGGGGACCCATTCATCCACATCATTTTCAGGGTTCTCAGCACCAGGGCAGTGGTTGAAAATCTTTGCTTGTGTCAAACTAGATACAATATGACTTTTGGATTTCTGCCTAAATGTTTTTACATTCTTTGGGCAGGTTAAAGTGGCTTGATATTAAGATTTGAATATATAGAAGGCAGTATTTTTAACCAGGACCACCACCATAGTTGCCACCATCACCTCCAAATCCATTATCTTTTTCATTTGAAGGTAATATTAATGCTATTAAATTCACAAATATGCTATTTTTTATTTCCCAATTCTAATTATCTAAAACACACATTGCAAACATACAAATATCTATTCTCTTCACATGTTAGTGCCCATTCATCATTGTTTTGGAAATGGGGAGAATAGATTCCCCTTAAATTGCAAGTCAGTAGGTGTTTTTTTACAGTTAACTTTAGCAAAATTTATACAAAATAGTAATTAACAATGATCTTCTTTACTTGTTAACTCACAAGGAAACACCTTCAAAACTGCATTTTGTTAAAGTTTCTATACATCTAGTTGACACTACATTGCATTAATCAATAGCTGCACTTTTTGCAAACTGTGGCAGTGACAGTCCTGAACAAGAAGGGTTTCCTGTTTAAGCTGCAGTAACTTTTCTGACTATGGATCATTGTTCCACCTCCAGATCCATAACCACCACCATAGGGACTCCCTGGGCTTCTTCCACCAAAACTGCCCCCCTTCATGGGTCCATAATTTAATTGTCACTGTCCACTATAATTTCCAAAGTCATTATAGTTTCCACCATATGACACAAAGACTAATTGCTCCAGAATATCTATCTGCTCTTGGAGCAAATCCACTCTCTGATTTACTAGTAAAATTCCAGTTTTCAGCTGAGAGTTAACAAGGGAGTTGAGCCAGCTGCTTTGATTTAAGTGGGAATGAGGGCAGCTGGCCCAAACATGGGTCAGGGTCCCACAACAATGGTTTATTGAAGCACCATTTTCTACTAACTCTTAACCCAAGCTAAGTAGACTTATGTTTACACTGGAAAGTAACACTGTCTGGAATATTCTCCTTGAAAGCAGAGGAAGTGACAGGCAGCAAAGGTGATTGATAGATAGATAGGTAGATAGATAAACAGATAGATGTCACAGTGAAGGCAGCTTGGGTAGTTACTGACTCTTCCTTGCCCTTGCTGATCTTGAAACACTAGGAAGGCACCAACTTCTCAAAGCAGATTTCACTATACCGAAGCATGGTGGCTGCTCTTTCCTTCACTTCCTCTTTCCCCGTTATAGAGAGGAGGTGAGGGCAAGGGAGGTGCCAAGGGTTCAGGTGACCTTCCTCGCCTAAAGCTCAACTTAGATATCATGCTAGTCACTTCATCTCCACTGTCAGATGATTCATCTGAACTTCCCTCCTCACTCTCTTGTTCTTTAGTCTTTTTTCTTTTTTGCTGGCTACTCGTTTGTCTTTTTCTGCTTCTGCTGCATGAACCATAATTTTTGATGTCTCACGGGAGCCGCAGTAGTTGGTCTTGGAGGATTGGGAAAGCAATCTCTTTTAAAATGCCCAGCCTGGCCACAGGAAAACTTTTCTAACTCAGCAGCATACCCTCCACTCCTGCCCGCCAGGCAAGATTTAATTAAAGTCCAAATTGCTACCAGCTGCACCAACATTCTTACTTTCATTTTCAAAGCAATCTCCTCCTGCTCTCTTCACTTTTAACTTCGTCTCTGTGCTGAGAACCTAACTCCGTCCAGTAACCCTCCATCCTGTAACGGGAGCTTAACTTGTCCCCCAAACCGGGAGCTTTACTTGTCCCAAAAACTAGGAGCTTTCTGTTACATCTCCTTACCAAGAACCTTGTTAAATCGTCCCTGCTCTGGGATCCTTAAAAGCCTTACCTTATACTTACGGAGCTCGTTTCTGAATTTCAAGAATTTTCCCCACACGGGCCACCAGATGCCACAGACACCCCCCAGTCTCTGACCCGCAGAAATGTGGGAAGGACAACACTTATGCCAAGGTGCCAAGGTAGAGTTTGAGTAGCTTCCACAGCTTCCTGCTGCAGCTTCCTTTATTCTCTTTACAGCTCACCCCAGCTCTCTACAGCAGTTCAGCTTCTCTACTTCTCCTCAGCTTCCCTGCTTCAGCCTCGCCTAGCCTACTCTATTTTGGGATCCCCCAATTTATCCCCTTCCACCCTCTGCACTCATCTCTCATCACCCATCATCCAATCAGAGCCATGCACGCAGACAGGGTGGGTGGTGCTATACATCAAGCAGGCAGCTCCTAATCACTCAGGTGTGCATAATAAGGTTTTTGATAATCAAGCAGGGAATCATGGGGCTTGGTAGTGAACCAGGGTGCCGTCTTGGTTCACAAGGTCACAGTCACGGCCACACCCGCTTCTCACAGCCTCCAACCACCAAGCCCTAGGAATTGACAGCAGTGAGAAAATATCCTCCAGATATAGATATTATAAGTGAAGTGTAGCCAACCTAAATGAGCTGCTTAACACATCTTGGTAAAGGCCAGTGAAGAGGTTTGAGAAGCAATCACTGCTTTGCATATGAGCTATAAACAAAATCAGTTTTAATGTACAGTAAATTTCCTTTCTGACATCAAATTTATTCTAAGTAGTTTGAATAATTCTGTTCCTGCATATGTTTCAGAGAATTCAGTAATGTCTTTTAATATTATTTTTAAAGAAATATTTTTCTGTAATTAATCTCATTCATTAGTAAAGAAATAAAATAATCATTCAAAATATTATAGTCAATTATACAAAGACTATTGTATAACTACTCAAACTAACATTAGAGAAAACATTACCATCTTCTCAGTAACAGAAAAGTCCTTTCCCTATTTTCAAGTACTACTATAAGCAGCAATGATTAATCACAAAATAATTTACTTTGTTTTAGTAAATTTTCTCCTCCAAAACCTATGATGTCACTAGACTTTAAATAAGCTCCAGCTCAGAGACCTGCAGGGCTGTAGGTATAAGGGAAGAGGTGGGAGGGAGAAAGCCTATGTCTGGCCAGAGTTCCTGTGCTCTGGGCAGATGGACATGGGAGGACTGCCGGACAATTTCTGTGTGTCCTCGGGTGGGCATCTGGCTGTGTGAAGCCACTGACCCCACAAGGCAGGGGTGGTGGTGGACAAAGAGCAGCCCCCAGTACCAGGTTCTCAGTATTTGGCATCCCATACTGAATATGGCAGAGGAGCTGAGAACAGAATAGGGGTCCCAGGGATACAGGAAGAAGGCAGAGGGAGAGAGGTTCCCAGGCAGGTGAGAGTCCTTAGTCCGGGCCTTGATAAACAGAGACAGTCTATTGTTTTAGAGCTTTATTGTAGAAAGGCAGGGGGAAAGAGAAAAGGTGAGGGGAGAGAGAGAGAGAGAGAGAGAGAGAGAGAGAGAGAGAGAGAGAGAGAGGAGACCAGTCATGGCCAAGAAGAGAGAAGGGGGAAAAGGAGAGAGAGAAGAAAGGCTAGAGAGTAAGAAAGCTTAAAGAAAGAGAGGTAAAAGCTTAGAAAGTAAGAGTGAGAGAGTAAGAGGGAGAATAAAGAAAGTAAAAACTTAAGAAATGTAAATTTCCTCTGTGTCAGCTTTTGATTACTTAGTTCCAAAGGTCTGGAATAGCACTCTTTTTTTCTTCTTTCTCATTCCAAAGCTCACAGTAAACAAGGCTGTCTACTCATAAATCAATCATTTTCTATCTCTGCTTTTGTCAGAACTTCCAGTTTTCCTTAGAGCCTGTTCTTGCTCTTAGAAATTCTGTACTCATGCAAGTTGTTGGTGTTAGAAATCTCCATCTGAATAGGCACTAGAAAAGCTTCAATATTACCTACTGCCTGAAACAGAAATCCTCTCAATGTCTGCCCAAATGTCTCCTCCACAAAGGGTTCCCTGTTCTATAAAAGAAAACAGAATGACATTTAATACATAACTGAAGGGACAATTGAGAAGACTATTCAGGTTTTGTTGACTAAAAAGATGACACAATTCTGATGATACTATGCTGATAAGTACCACCTACAATAAATTGATATATTTTTGCTATTTATTCCATCAGAAAAGTATTTGTGTTACTCAAAGTAATGAAAATACAGTTATAACCATGATATCATTTTTAGGAGACAGAAGTCTATATTAGTTTTCTCATGCTGTAGTAAAGGTATGCAGAACCTGTGAAGATACTTCTTAGATATTTCTTTTCTCAAGTCTGATAAAATGTATTCAAATTTTTACCTTCACTTTTTGTGGAAAATTTTCCACTTACTCCCTTTAGTCTCAGTTCCAAACCTTCCAGTCCCTGCCCTTCCTTTATCTTCTGTATACCTCTACTAGCTAGGAGGTACATCTGTTTACATCTTCCCAGTGTTAACATGTTACCGTGGATACTTATCACCTTTTACTTGGCCAATTAATAACAGATGCTTCCTGATTTTAGAATCTTTCAAGTTCTTTTGCTTCCAAATCATCTTTGGCTTTGCTGCCAGAACAAATTTCCTAAAGCATTAATCTTACTAAACAGCTTTTATTTAAACCATTCAATGGTTCTTCAGTGACCAGTTTGGCATAGTTTAAATGCTGATATCTGAAATTATTTCAGTTTCTTTGAGCTTATGTTCAAGTTCATATAAATTCTAGCCTGACCTTATCTATGCATAATAACTACCATGCATTTGACTAAAAAGACTCTTCTCCATTTAAATTCCTTGTCACTACTGAGTGAGTATCACCATTTTCCCAGTTTATTACATCTCATTTTAAATCTATCTGATTATCTGCCTGAAAGTATTAATATGTTTAATATGTAGACTATATAGGTTATCTATATCATATATATGTGTATATACATATATATATGCAGATATATATATACATATAATATTTATCTGAAAGTTCATCGACATCATATGTGTCTGTGATGTTTATGAACCATGAAGACTCCTGATCTCCGTCACTAAAGGGTCATAAAGAATACTCCTTTCAGTCTCCTCTGTATTTGGTATATCCTAGAATACATTTGGAGGTAAATATTGTAGAAATCGGTCAAAATTGTTTTGTTACTGAATGTTGAAGCTGAAGAATCTCTTCAATTTTCCACATTCAAGGTGCTAGATTTATAGATAATGACAAGGCACTGTCCTAACATGCATGAGAGCCTGGATTCAATCTCCAATACTGAAACTTTTTTGTTAGATATTTTCTTTTATTAACATTTCAAATGTTTCCATTTCAAACTTTTCCATGTTTCCCCTCTAAAACTCCCTACTCCCTTTCCCTCCCCATGCTCAACAACCCACGCACTTCCACTTCCTGGCCCTGGCATTCCCTTATATTGGGGCATAGAACATTCACAGGAACAAGGGCCTCTCCTCCCATTGATAACAGACTAGGGAATCCTCTGCTACATATGCAGCTAGAGCCAAGAGTCCCACCATGTGTTTTCTTTGATTGGTGGTTTAGTCCCAGGGAGCTCTGGGGTTAGTTCATACTGTTGGTTGCAAACCCCTTCAGCTCCTTGGGTACATTCTCTAGTTCCTTTATTAGCGACCCTGTGTTCAGTCCAATGGATGACTGTGAGCATCCACTTCTGTATTCGTTAGGCACTGGCAGAACCTCTCAGGAGAGAGCTACATCAGTTTCCTGTCAGCCAGCTATTGTTAGCATCCACAATAGTGTCTGGGTTTGATGGTTGTAGATGGGATGGATCCCCAGGTGGAGGATCTCCACATAAATCCAGAGACACTGAAACTTATTGGGGAGAAAGTGGGAAAGATCCTGAAACATATGGGCATGGGGGGGGGGGAAATTCCTGAACAGAACACCAATGTCTTCTGCTTTAAACTCAAACATTGACAAATGGAACCTCATAAAATTGCAAAGCTTCTGTAAGGCAAAGGACACTGTCAATAAAACAGAAAGGCTACCAACAGATTGGGAAAAGATCTTTACCAACCCTAAATCTGATATAGGGCTAATATCTAATATATACAAAGAACTCAAGAAGTTAAATTCCGGAGAAACAAATAACCCTATTAAAAATGTGGTACAGAGCTAAACAAAGAATTCTCAACAGACAAATTCTGAATGACTGAGAACCACTTAGAAAATGTTTAACATCCTTAGCATTAGGGAAATGCAAATCAAAACCACCCTGAGATTCCACTTCACACCAGTTAGAAAGGCTGAAATCAAAATCTCAGGTGACAGCAGATGCTGGATTTGTGGAGAAACAGGAACACCCCTCTATTGTTGGTGGGACAGCAAGCTGGTACAACTACTCTGAAATCAGTTTGGCTGTTCCTCAGAAAATTAGATATAGTATTACCAGATGATCCAGCAATACAACTCCTGAACATATACCCAGAAGATGCACCAACAAAAAATAAGGACACATGCTCCACTATGTTCATAGCAGCCTTATTTATAATAGCCAGAAGCTGGAAAGAACCCAGATGTCCCTCTAAGATGTGTGGGGGGAGGGGCTGCTTGAGAATTACAGAACTGCTGTGAGCTCCTTACAAGGGGAGGCTGAGCTAGATTTAACTCTGCTTAGTTAATAAAGATTTTTAGCTATCTTTATTAATATTGGAATTATTACTAGACCAGTCTAAAATTGAATTTTTGAGTAACTGGTCACAATGGTGGAAAGAGGAGAATCATTATAACTCCTCCTGTGACTGATTTTTATAAGTCAGATTTCACAGTTTTTAACGTTCTTATTCTAAAAGTTAAAAGCTTGAAGCAAGNCAGCTTAGCTTGTCCAATTTTGGACCAAGGCAGGCAAGCAAGGGAGTGTTAAAAACATAATCCCAAATCAGTTTTATTGCACCCACTGTTACTCAGCTAACTCACAGGTCAGCTTGGCATACAAACCTTTCTGGAGGTTGTCATACTTTGCAGCATTNTGTGGAGAAAACACAAGCTTTTCTTCTACCCCATAAGAGTAGCTGTTTAGGATCAAGCCATATGTCAATAAGTAGATCCTTTTAATTTTGCCTTGACATGAGTACCTCTAGTTTTAGGATGCTATAAGGAATTTAGTAAGTTTGACATCCAAATTTTAAAATTTAAAAAAAAAATGAGATTTAAATAATGTGTACAGGGATAATTTCTCCTTTCTTTGTTAAAAGATAAGGTTTTTAGAGTTTTGCAGTACCTCGTCTTGAGACTTATAAAACGTCTCAGTGACATGGGTACATTTGAAGTATCTTACTGTTATAGCCAGTTTCAATATTTGTTTTAATTTAATTTAGAACACTAAACATATAAAGAATTTTTAACATAAGCAATGGTTAACTTATACTTTTAATTTTTTTTTTTTATAGAGCAGAAGGCCTGAAAAGGTATCAGTAGTTACACGTGCATTGGTTATTAAGTTATTAATTAGAAATAAGAGCATCCATTTGCAGTAATTGATTAAGTCCTTAAGAATTAACACCATTAGGTGGAAGTAGGTAGAAGCTGAGGACACTTAAGAACAAATTTTTTACAATTTGATGTGCACAATCTTTGAAAATATTAATTTATTATGTAAGCCATTATTATTTTGTAAGGAACAAGATTATATGGCCAACTATTTTTATGTAAGGTCTGAAATCTGCCTGGTAAAAATTTAGCATGGCATTGTCTTAAGAGGCCTTATCCAGGCAGGCTAGGACAAATTATTAATGTCCAAAGATAAGTCTTTTTAAGAGAACAGCATTTTTTTTTGAGTTGTGTATACATAAACAATTGCAAATTGCAACAATTTGAGAATCATAGTATTTGAGAGGAACAATATTTGAGCAACTTTAAGCTGAGATATATTGACCATTAATATACAAATTAAGGCTTGATTAATTATCATTTTAAAAAAACTGTCTACAGAACCCAGTTTAATTTTTTGTGGTGAAACAGGAGGAAGCTAAAAAGGGTGAAAACATGTGATCTAATTTACAAATATTTTCTTTATAGAAAGCTGCCTATAATTACAGTAAAAAGAGTATATGCATACAGATGCGTGCATAAAGGCAATTTTTACCTTTAGGGTGATTGTCAATTGTATCTAAAAATGATGGTATGCAGTAGGCCAAATAGTAGTATTTTGCAATACTCAATTTGATTGCTGTTTGGAAAGGGGAATTTTTAATTTTAATTAGTAACACAGCACCTTTACAATAGGATGTTAAGATTTTACTTAGAGAAGAAAAATGACTTTACATCAATGCCTTCTCTTGCCAGACAATGACTGTGGGCACTTAATAACTATAACTAACATAAGTAGCTAGTATTTAGTTACCAATTATTATAATTGATAACAGTTAGAAAAGCTTTTCTTTTGTTTTTTGTAAAGACTTTTGTTTTTTACCAAAGAAATTGCATCTCTCTAGATAAAACAGAAAGGTTTAAATTAATTTGAAGCCTTATAATAAGATCCTAGCCCATTAACATCTCTTGGAAGCTTGAAAAATAAACATTTTAAAGCAAATCAGATTTTGTTGTTAAATTTTTTTATATATTACAATTTTTTTAGCATGACTAAAACCTTAAANATCAAAAGGATAAGGTCTCTAAATTTTACAGAGCAAATTATTTACCCAGAACTTTAACACTCCTTGTGTGAGAGCAGGATTTGAGGTAAACTTTTTTTGTATAGGCCTTAGCTAATACTTACCATGCTGAAAAATTTAACTCTTAGCTTTTTTGTATTGAAGAGGGGCAATAAAATTTATTTTTATAGAATGTAAGTTGTATAAACTATATTCAGAGGCAAAACTTTTTAGTGATAACCAGTTTACCAGAAGCAAACCCTTAACAATTATCAAGGAAAAACAAACTCTTTAATAATTTTATATGAAGTAGGCAAGCCACCTTGTAATGCCTGATTGACCTCTTATAAATTTTGAAATAAAACTTTATTATGAGTAAAACCTGGGTAGTCTCCCTGAAGGCAGAGAGGGGTGAGGTCACAAGAACTTCCTTAGGCACAGTTGGTAAAACAAAGGAAAAATCACACAGGCCCTGTCAAGGCAATTTTGAGTTTTGTCCCTCCCACATGGGAAAGCAAAACTCAATTTTAAAACACTTTATCATCTTTGAAAATAATGCTGGAAACATCACTATTATGTTACAAGGTTTGGCTGCTAATGTATACCCATGAATGTATGTCTTATTTTTAAGCCTACTTTTTTTAGGAAGGAGTCACGTTAAATATTATCTCAATTAGAAGTTTTAGTAGAGGCCTAGTTTTTTGGCCTGCTTATGCCACGTGTTTAAAATGACTCCAACCCTAAGTTACCATTTTAAAGCCAACCTTTTGTAACCAATGTTATAACTTTTAATTAACGACAATAACTTAAGCCATGCAGAGCATTTTTTATNCCCTTAAGACAAGTCAAAAACCCAATTGAAGCGGCTACACAAATTATAAATTTAGACCACCGAATTTTACGTTGTTTAGCTATAATATTACAAATAAAGGCACTTGTCACTTGCTAAAAACATTAACCATGAGAAAATTTTAGGAAAAAAACCAACTATCAGCTTTAAAATTCAGGGTTCAAAGGCACTCTTAAAGGCAGTTTCTTGCAGGGGCCCTCCTGCTGTGTTTGATTCCTGGCTAAACCACAAGCCTCTTTTGGCTCCACAGCACCAAGACTGAGTCAGCAGGCAAGGTGTAAGCCACCTTTATTACTTTTAGACATGAAACACAGAACGGTCACTCATTCAGACAATGAAACAGAAACACATGACTTGACACGTGGACAATTGGTGCACCAGACATAGAAAATACACAGAAAGTATCAAACTTCTCCTGTAGGAGTCCAGAGCGAAAGCCAGAAGTCTCTGGACTTTGGTCTGTCTCCAGGAGAATGTTAAAATCCATTTGCTCTCTAAATCATGGCCAGTAAGAATCTAAAATTTTTTTTACCACATCTTTTTAAAACTCAATTGAGGACTGCGGACATAAACATGCCTAGAGACTTCTTTTTTAAACCCAATTCCTCTCGCCTGAAAGCAGTTCTTGAAGACTGAGAACATAAACATGCCTAGAAGTTCCTATCCCCATAGTATGCTGCCACAATGAGTGATAAGAATGTCAGGTCAACACTGTATCAGCTCAAACTGTATCGTGCCTACAATAAGTTAAAGAGGATGAGGTTTAGAACCTATGCTAGCATGAATACCTTTTTTTTCCCAGGATAAATGATATGATACTTGTTATATGTGGAGCTCCACAGGCAGCATCCCTTTGGATTTTTTTACCGTCTTCAAGGCTCAGGCCACGTTGGGTGCCACTTGAGTGTTCCCACCCATGAAAACTCACTCTGGTCTAGGTTCATCTTGAAGGATGGGACTGTCCTAAAGGGGAATAGACTGCGAAAGGAAAATGGAGCCAAGACAATATTTTTACTGATCAAGGCTCAAAGTTTAATGACCTAACTCCTTTAAAATAACATGGAAAGATTTCCCAGTCCCCTCCTCAGTCTTTGAAGGTGCCAAGGAAGGTCTGAAGATCATAGGCGGGTCTAAGGATCAAGACACAGGTGGAGTTATTTTCCAGAAAATCAACAGGGTCCTCTCAGTAGGTGATGGAGACACTGCAACGATGCTCTGGTGGATCTAAAGTTTGCTGCTGCTTTTAGCGTCTGCAGGGGGCTGGGTTTAGAAGGACAGTGATTAGTGTAAACAGAAAGTTAGGCTTGGTGGATAACTGCAGGTGGTCCAGTGGTGACAGAGAGCTGGGAATGGATACAGAAAATGTGGTACATTTACACAATTGAGTATTACACAGCTATTAGAAACAATGGATTTATGAAATCATTAGGCAAATGAATGGATCTGGAGGATAGCATCCTGAGTGAGGTAACCCAATCACAAAAGAACACACATGATATGCACTCACTGATAAGTGGATATTAACCCAGACACTCAGAATACCCAAGATACAATTTTCAAAACACATGAAACACAAGATTATGGAAGACCAAAGTGTGGATCCTTAGATCTTTCTTAGAAGAGGCAACAAAATACCCATGGAATGAGTTACAGAAACAAGTGTGGAGCAGAGACTGAAGGAATAATCATCTAATACTGAAACTTAAATAACAGAACAGCAAACAAAAACTAAACAACCACATATTGAGTATGCAACAAAATTTTCTATACTTTCTTTGAGCTTTAGTAATTTTCTAGTTCTTGACTAGAAACAGAAATACTCCTTTCCACATAGTTATCATCTGTACAATTTAGGAACCTTTAAAGGAGTCATGAAATGGGCTCACATGTAGGTTGGATAGCTGTCCAATAGGCACAAAGAGAACAGACATTGTTAAAGCACTTCAAATGTGATTTTTTTTTGTTTCTTTGTTTTGTTTTGTTTTATTTTGTTTTGTTTAGAATGAAGGTAGGAAGTGAAGGCAGACTCCAACACAAGTAAATATGTTCTGACAACAAAATGCAAAATGAAGCCCAGGTAGTTGTCAAAATCACAACTAGAGATAATGGAAAGCTTGATAAGTTGGTAATGTACCATTTCATATACACTTTCTGGTTAGAAAATATAAACAACTACTCATGACCAAAATGAATTGTTCTCTCCTGACAGCTACTCACTCAAAAGAAGTGTTATGCTGTATGTAAAAGATGGAGAATATACCTCAAAAGACAAAAATAAAGGAGAAAAAACTCTTAGAAGAAAATAATGACTCATACCCTTAATTTAAAAAACGAAAACAAAAACCCATCAGTATTGGATGTATGTATAACAATATTGCAAATGGTTAAACTAAATCTGTGCTGTTGTTTTCCTGCTTAAAAATTGATTCTTAAAATGGTGGAGCATGTGTCCTTATTACCAGTTGGAAGATCTTCTGGGTATATGCCCAGAAGAGGTATTGTTGGTACCTCCAGTAGTACTATGTCCAATTTTCTGAGGAACTGCCAGACTGATTTCCAGAGTGGTTGTACAAGCTAGCAATTCCACCAGGAATGGAGGAGTGTTCCTATTTCTCCACATCCTCACCAGCATCTGCTGTCAACTGAATTTTTAATCTTAGCCATTCTGACTGGTGTGAGATGGAATCTCAGGGTTGTTTTGATTTGCATTTCCCTGATGACTAAGGATGTTGAACATTTTT
>NC_034613.1:55218790-55222651 GCF_900095145.1 Mus pahari
CCTTCTGGCTCAGGCCTGGATACTGCTCCTGGGCAGACACCCCTTCTTTGGCAGGGAAAAGCGCTGGATGACTTCCGGCTCAGGCCATGAGACTGCTCCTGGGCGATCACCCCTCCTCAGGCAGGGAGGGTATGGGATGCCAGTTCAGGCCTGGAGACTGCTCCAGGCCAGACACCCCTCCTCGGGGTAGCAATATTTATGATGTTCTCATTTTTAATAGTTGAATAGTATTCCATTGTGTAAATGAATCAGGTATTTCTGTATTCATTCTTCAGTTGAAGGTCCCCAGGGTTGTTTCCAGCTTCTGGCTATCATAGATAAGACTGCTATGAACATAGTAGAATGTGTGTTCTTGGGGTATGGTGAAGCATCGATTGGGAGTATTCCCAGTAGCAGTAGAGCTGGGAAACCCCAAAGGAAAACCAACAGTATTAACTAACCCAGACCCTGGGAGCTCCCAGAGACTAAACAACTAACCAATGAGCTTATGTGTGCTGGTCCATGACCTCAGGCACATTTGTAGCAGCAGTT
The DNA here is from genome assembly GCF_900095145.1 of Mus pahari. Classification (NCBI taxonomy): domain Eukaryota; kingdom Metazoa; phylum Chordata; class Mammalia; order Rodentia; family Muridae; genus Mus; species Mus pahari. The sequence continues at coordinate 55,219,322 of NC_034613.1, forward strand.
TGCCTTGTCTGGCTTCAGTGGGAAAGAATGACACAAATCCTGTAAAACTGGATGCCCTAAGGAACAGGGATGTGGGGGCTGAGGGTGGGGTGAAGAGGAGATAGATAGGTGGTGGGGGGTGGGTTGTGGATGATGGGGTAAGTGCCATCTTAGAGGCAAAGGGGAGGGGAAAGGGGTGAAGAACTCTTTGAGGGGTCTTGGAAGGAAATAGCATTTTCAAAGTTAATAAATAAAACTATTTTTAAAAAGAGAAGGCTACAGCTAAGGAAACAATCAAAGAATAAATAGATAACCCACAGAGTGGGAAAAAGTCTTTTCCAGCTATACATTTTACAGAAGATTAGCATACAGAATATATAATATATATTATATATATATATTATATAATATATATATGTTATATATTATATATATATAATATATAATCCTCACAAAATGAGTCAAATATTTTAAAAGTAGATTCTGAGCTTGAACATCTAATTCTCAAAAGAAGGAAGAAAAATTGCTAGGAAATGCAAAATCTCTATTATTAAAACCAAAAATGAATTTACCTCCAAACCTTCATTTAAAAAAAATTTATTTTTGCAATATACAGAGTATATGCATTACATTTGTGTAAGTCTTATTGCAATTTTCACAACAGAGTCCATATAAGTAAGGCTCAAGGAAGAGTTTGTAAGAATGAAAAGTTCAGAATGTCTGCTATAAGTGATATGTGTGTGTGTGTGTGTGTGTGTGTGTGTGTGTGTGTGTATGACATAGATTTCAACTGATCAATTAAAAATACCTTCTTTTTTCTTTTTTTTTTATTCGATATTTTCTTTGTTTGCATTTCAAATGTTAGTCCCTATCCCAGTTTCCCTCCTTCTTTCAGGGGAAAACCCCTATCCCAGCCACATCATCCCCCTACTTCTATGAGGGTGTTCCTTCACTCACCCACCAAACTCACCTCCCCACACTCAATTCTCCTACACTGGGGCATCTATGGAACCTTCTTAGGACAAAGGAACTCTCCTCCCATTGATGCATGACAAAGCCATCCTCTGTTACATATGCAGCTAGAGCCATATGTATTCCTCTGTTGATGACTTAGTACATGGGAGCTCTGGTTGGTTGACATTGTTGTTCTTCCTATGCGGTTGCAAACCCCTTCAACTCCTTCAGTCCTTTCTCTAATTCCTCCATTGGGGACCCTGCTCTCAGTACAATGATTTGCTGCTAGCATCCACCTCTATATTAGTAAGGCTCTTGAAGGGCCTCTCAGGAGACAGCCATATCAGGCTCATTTCAGCATGCACTTCTTGGCATCCACAATAGTGTCTGGGTTTGGTAACTGTATATGAGATGAATACCCAGGTGGCACACTCACTGGATGGCCTTTCCTTCAGTCTCTGCTCTACACTATATCAACATATTTGCTCTTGTGATTATTTTGTTCTTCTAAGAAGGACCAAAGCACCCACATTTTGTTCTTCCTCCTTCTTAAGCTTCATGTGGTCTGTGAATTTTATCTTGGTTATTTGGAGCTGTTGGGCTAATATCCACTTATCAGTGAGTGCATACCTTTGTGTTCTTTTGTGATTGGATTATCTCACCCAGGATGATATTTTATAGTTCGATCCATTTGCCTAATAATTTCATGAATTCAGTGTGTGTGTGTGTGTGTGTGTGTGTGTGTGTGTGTGTGTGTATGTATGTATGTATGTGTGTGTGTTTAAGAGCTGAGTGGTATCCCATTGTGTAATTGTGCAAATATACCACATTCTCTGTATCCATTCCTCTGTTGAAGGACATCTGGGTTTATTCCAGCTTCTGGTTATTATAAATGAGGCTGCTATGAACAGAATGAAGTATGTGTCCATATTCCATGTTGGAGTATTTTCTGGGTATATGCCCAGGAGTGGTATAGCTGGGTCCTACTATGTCTAATTTTCGGAAGAACCACCAAACTGATTTCCAGAATGGTTGCACCAGCTTGCAGTCCCACCAGCAGTGGAGGAGAGTTCCTATTTCTCTGTATCCTCACCAGCATTTGCTGTCACCTGAGATTTTAATTTTAGCCATTCTCACTGGTGTGAAGTGGAATCTTAGGGTCATATTGATTTGCATTTCTCTGATGACTAAGGACTTTCAACATTTTTTTAGGTGCTTCTCAACCATTCGATATTCCTCAATTGAATATTATTTGTTTAGCTCTGTACCCCATTTTAATAAGATTATTTGTTTCTCATGAGTCTTAATTTCTTGAGTTTTTTATATATATTGGAATTAGTCATCTATCAAATGTAGGATTCTAAAAGATTTTTTCCCAATTTGTTGGCTGCCTTTTTGTCCTACTGACAGTGTCCTTTGCCTTACAGAANCTTTGTAGTTTTATGAGGTCCCATTTGTCTATTCTTGATCTTAGAGCATAAGCCATTGGTATTCTGTTCAAGCAATTTCCCCCTATGCCCATGTATTCGAGGCTCTTCCCCACTTTCTACTCTATCAATTTCAGTGTCTCTGGTTTTATGTGGAGGTCCTTGATCCACTTGGACTTGAGCTTTGTACAAGGAGATAAGAAAGGATCGATTTGCATTTTTCTACATGTTGACTGGCAATTGAACGAGCACAATTTATTAAAAATGCTGTCTTTTTTCCACTAGATGGTTTGTGCTCCTTTGTCAAAGATCAAGTGACTATAGGTGTGTGGGTCCATATCTGGGTCTTTAATTCTATTACACTGAAGCCTATTTGATCATGGTAATGATCATTTTTGCTGTGTTCCTGAATTCTGTTGTCACGAATTTTATTGAGTATGTTTGCATCAATGTTTATAAGGGAAATTGGTCTGAAGTTCTCTTTCTTTGTTTAGCCATTGTGTGGTTTAGGTATAAGCGTAATTGTGGCTTTATAGAACAAATTGGGTTGTGTTCCTTCTGTGTCTATTTTGTAGAATAGGTTGAAGAGTATTGGCATTATGTCTCCTTAAAATTCTGATAGAATTCTCTACTAAACTTATCTGGTTTTAGGCCTTTTAAAAAAAAATGGTTGGGAGACTATTAATGACTGCTACTATTTCTTTAGGGGATCTGGGACTGTTCAGATAGTTTATCTGATCCTGTTTTAACATTATCACCTGGTATGTGTCTAGAAAATTTTTCATTTCATACAGATTTTCCAATTTAGTTGAGTATAAACTTTTTTTTAGTGGTATCTGATATTTTTTTTGGATTTCCATGGTTTACCTTGTTATGTATCCCTTTTCATTTCTGATTTTATTAATTTGGATACTGTCTCTGTGCCCTCTCATTAGTCTGGCTAAGGGTTTGTCTTTTTTTTTTTTTTTTT
>NC_034613.1:55223119-55236629 GCF_900095145.1 Mus pahari
TTGGTTGATTTTAGGCTTGTGTTTGATTATTTCCTGCATTGTACCCATCTTCAGTGTATTTGCTTCTTTTGGTTCTAGAGTTTTCAGGTGTGCTGTCAAGCTGCTATTTTATGCTATCTCCACTTTCTTTTGGGAGGCACTTCTAGCTATGCGTTTTCCTCTTACCACTGCTTTCATTGTGTCCCATAAGTTTTGATATGATGTGTCTTCATTTTCATTAAATTCTAAAAAGTCTTTAATTTCTTCCTTTTTATTTCTTCCTTGGCCAAGTTATCACTGAGTAGAGCATTGTTCAGATTCCATTGAGTTTTCCATTGTTTTTGTTGGNATTTAAGACCAGCCTTAGTCCATGGTGATCTTGTAGGGTGCATGGGATTATTTTAATCTTCTTGTATCTGTTGAGGCCTGTTTTGTGGCCAATTATATGGTCAATTTTGGAGAAGGTACCATGAGGTGCTGAGAAGAAGTATATTCTTTGGCTTGAGGATGAAATGTTCTACAAATATCTGTTAGATCCATTTGGTTCACAACTTCTGTTAGTTTTACTGTGTCTCTGTTTACTTTGTGTTTCCATGATCTGTCCATTGCTGAAAGTGGGGTGTTGAAGTCTCCCTCTATTATTGTGTAGGGTGAATTGTGTGCTTTGGGCTTTAGTAAAGTTTCTTTTATGAATGTGGGTAACCTTGCATATGGATCATAGATGTTGAGAACTAAGAGTTTATCTTGGCAGACTTTTTTCCTTAGACCAGTATGAAGTGTCCTTCCTTATCACTTTTGATAAATTTTGGTTGAAAGTCAATTTTATTAAATATTAGAATTGCTACTCCACCTTGTTTCTTGGGACTATTAAGTTAGAAAATTGCTTTCCAAGCTGGGCATGGTGGTGCACGCCTTTAATCCCAGAACTCGGGAGGCAGAGGCAGGCAGATTTCTGAGTTCAAGGACAGCCTGGTCTACAGGGTGAGTTCCAGGACAGCCAGGGCTACACAGAGAACCCTGTCTCAAAACACCAAAAAAAAAAAAAAAAAAGAAAAAAGAAAAAAGAAAAAGAAACTTGCTTTCCAGATTTTACTCTGAGGTAGGGTCTATTTTTGTTACTGATATGCGTTTCCTGTATGCAGCAAAATGCTGGGTCCTTTTGACATATCCAGTCTGTTAGTCTCTGTCCTTTTATTGGTGGAATTGATTCCATTGATGTTAAGAGATAGTAAGGAAAATTGATTGTTTCTGTTATTTTTGTTGTTAGAGGGAGAATTATGTATGTGTGGCTATCTTCTTTTAGGTTTGTTGAAAGATTACTTTCTTGTTTTTTCTAGGGTATGGTTTTCCTCCTTGTGTTCATATTTTCCATCTATTATCCTTTAAAGGGCTGGATTAGTGGAAGGACATTTTGTAAATTTGGTGTTGTCATGAAATAGCTTGTTTTCTTTATCTGAGGGAATTGAGAGTTTTACTGGGTATAGTAGCCTAGGCTGGTATTTGTTTTCTCTTAGGATCTGTATGACATCTGCCTAGGACCTTCTAGCTTTCATATTTTCTGTTGAGAAATCTGGTATAATGCAGATAGGTCTGCCTTTGTAAGTTACTTGAATTTTTTCCCTTACTGCTTTTAATATTCTTTCTTTGTTTAATGCATTTGGTGTTTTGATTATTATGTGACAGGAGGAATTTCATTTTTGCTCCAGTCTATTTGGACTTCTATAGGCTTATGGTATATTCATGGGCATCTCTTTCTTTAGGTTAGGGAAGTTTCTTTTATAATTTTGTTGAAAATATTTACTGGCCCTATAAGTTGGGAATCTTTGTTCTCTTCTATACCTATTCTCCTTAGGTTTTATCTTCTCATTGTGTGCTGGATTTCCTGAATGTTTTGGGTTAGGAGCTTTTTGCATTTTACATTTTCTTTGACTGTTTTGTCAATGTTTTCTATGGTATCTTATTCCTATGAGATTCTCTCTTCTATATCTTGTATTCTGTTGGTGATGCTTGCATCTATGACTCCTGATCTCTTTCCTAGATTTCTAACTCCAGAGTTGTCTCTCTTTGTTATTTCTTTATTGTTTCTATTTCCATTTTTATATCTTGGGTGGTTTTGTTTATTTCTTTTGCCTCTAATTCCTTAAGGAATTTTTGTGTTTCCTCTCTAAGGGCTTCTACATGTTTACCTGTGTTCTCCTGTATTTCTTTAAGGGACTTATGTGTGTCCTTCTTAGATCTGAATCATGCTTCTCCAGTGTGATGTTGTATCCAGGACTTGCTATTGTGGAAGACTTGGGTTCTGATGATGTCAAGTAACCTTGGTTTCTGTTGCTTATGTTCTTAGGTTTGTCTCTTGCAATCTGACTATCTCTAGTGCTACCTGCCCTTACTATATATTACTGGAGCCTATCTTTCCTATAATCCTGGCTTTGTCAGAATTCCTCAGAGTCCAGCTTTCTCTATGATCCTGTGATTCTGGGGTCCTGTGATCCTGACATTCTGGGTGTGCCATATTTCCTGGGAGTCAATCTGCCTCTGGGTCCGTGAGATATTGTTGTAATCAAGCTCCTGGGATCCTGGGATCTTGGGTATGGTAGAGTGCCTGGGATTTGAACCTCCTCTGGGTCCTGTGGGACTGGCTGCAGAGTAAGTACCCAAGGTAAACTGGAGCAGATTGGAAGGAACCTGAGCCACTGGTTGGGCGGGATTCCTGCCTCCCAGGATCCTACTGCTCCCAGCTACTCCTGGGGATGTTGGAACAGATATTGTGTTCTACTAATCCCTGATCCTACTACTCTGGTCATGCTAGTGTGCCTTGGAGTGGAGCCTCCTCTGGGTTCTGTGGGGCTGGTTGCAGAGTTCATGCCCAAGTTAAGCTGGAACAGACTTGAAGGACCTAAGAATAGTTTATAACAGCTATAGGGCTATTTTTTGTCAGATACAATATCTATGAATATTTCCACAGCAACCCATTTTTTTACAGGAAAATTTATGAATATCGGACATTATCAAGTTCTCATCCTGTTTTAACAAATGGGTCAGGAATTAATATTTGTGTACTGCATGTGATTGACTAAGAATGATTATTCTAGGCAAAAGGTCACAAGGTAAGAGGCTCTAGCTGCCTGAAGACTGGGGGGGGGGGCATCTTATCAAGGCTCCATAGTTACGCTTTCCAAGAGGATTTGTGTACTCTAGAGATAGTAGTTTAGAAGATCTGTAAGTTTCCTCCCACCAGAGGTTTAAAGCTAATAAATGATGGGATGCTGAAAAGCACACTTACATAACAGTAGATCTTTTAGGTATGCTATACTGAGTTCCATTTCCAGTTTTTTTTTGTTCCACATTCATTTTAGCACCTGTTTTAAATTCCATGAAGCAATGAAATAAAGCGAAAATATGCTTTTATCTACCATTTCCTTATTGTACTTAAAAATGTAATAGTATGTGTAATAGCAGATATTTTTCTGTTTCACTAAACATATACTATATAGGTTTTGTTACTTACCTACCTAAGTACCTTACATCAGTAAAAAAACAATAAAATGAAATTTGTATAAGCATATTCTAACAGGTTCATATAATCTTTTCCTCCCTTTCTTCCTTCCTCCTTCCTTCCCTCCCTGGCCGCCCTCTCTTTCTGAGGTACACTTTCTAGTTTTTTTTGGGGGGGTTGTTTGTTTTTTGTTTTGTTTTGTTTGTTTTGTTGTTTTTTGAGACAGGGTTTCTCTGTATAGCCCTGGCTGTCCTGGAACTCACTTTGTAGACCAAGCTGGCTTCAAACTCAGAAATCTGCCTGCCTCTGCCTCCCAAGTGCTGGGATTAAAGGTGTGTGCCACCACGCCCGGCTTCTAGCTTATTTGTGTACTGTTTTTATTTAGATAGAAAAATTCTTTTAAAGTGGTCAGAAATTGGCCTGGAAAGATGGCAGTTTAAGAAAAGGATTTTTAAAACAAATGTGAATTTCTTGGCGGAGTCTAAGAATATGTATAAGGCATGGAAGATATATACAGGAAAATCTCTAGAAGATTGTGGGCTATGTAGTATAGTATATTCAGTGGTATAAAAGTTACTCTGTCTCAAACAAGATGGCAAAGAGCTTAGATTCCTGAACTAGTCCTCTAATGTTCATACATGCTCTTTATTACATGTATGTCCCCAGTCAATTTATTTTTGTTTTCTTTTTTGTTTGTTTATTTGTTTTACTTGTTGACTCTCAGCTAGGCTTATCCATTCATTTTTTTTATTAGTTATTTTGTTTATTTGCATTTCAAACATTATCCCCCTTCCCATTTTCCCCTCTGCAAACCCCATATCCCACAACCCTGCTTCTATAAGGATGCTCCCCGACTCACCCAGCCACCCATTCCAGCCTCACTGCCCCAGCATTCCTCTATGCTGGGTCATCAAGCCTTGACAAGACTAAGGCCCTCCCCTCACAATGATGCCAGATAAGGCCATCCTTTGCTGCATATGCAGCTGGAGTCATAAGTCCCTCCATGTTTACTCTTTGGTTAATGGTTTAGTCCCTGGGAGCTCTCGTGTGTGTGTGTGTGTGTGTGTGTGTGTGTGTGTGTGTGTGTGTGTATGCATGTGTGTGTGTGTGTGTGTGTCTGGTTGGTCGATACTGTTGTTGTTCTTATAAGGTTCTAAACCTCTTCAGCTCCTTCAGTTCTTCATCTAACTCCTGCATTGGGGTCTCTGTGTTCTGTCTGATGGTAGACTACAAGCATCTGCATCTGTATTGGACAGGCTCTGGAAGAACTTCTCAGGAGACAGCTATATGAGGCTTATGTCAGCAAGTATGTCCCCAGTCATTTTTATCTATACACATGACTGTGTAAATATGGACATTTATTGAGTTAGACATACAAAGTAAAAAAGGACTTTTTCAATATACTTTTTACATGTGTATGATGACAAGTTTTTTAATAATTTGATTTCTTACATTTAAATTACTGAACTGAGTATTTACCAATTGAAAATGTTTTTGTTTTTTGCCTTTACACTGACAAATAAAAACCCTAATTTGAAGCTTGAAGTAAATAAATGTGAAATAGCTTTTCTATTTCATGTCATTTTATATCAAGGTAGCCAAAATAAAATATAATTCATGTATTTCATAGCTAATATTTATAGACTCCAATTATTTTAAAAATAGCATTTGAAATATAGAAGCCATTAAGTTATTTCTTAATATGAGTAAATTAAAAGAACATATACTACTGTTTTTTATTATCAAATATTGTTTCCACTGTACCCCTATTTGGAATTAGTGAAAAGTCAAACATATATGTCGTTTAAATAACTAAATGTACCACATGGGCCATCTTATAATCAGATGAATAGTATTAAAAATTGAGATTCCAATGTACCAATTTTAATGTAGCTATAAAAACTATAATGAATATACTTTTTAAAATCCCAAAGTGTGTTTAGTTTTAAAGTAATAATCTATATAAAATATTTTCACTGGAAATAAATTTCTCAGTTTGTAAAATAATTTTAGTATAATAAAATATATTATCAGCAATGTTACCATGGGTTTTAATAATAACTCAATCTATTGTATTTATTTCAGTGTTTCATAATTTTATTCTTCTCAGGTACATATCTATATTAAAATATCTTTCTGGAGAGCAATGACTTACTCAAAATCTGCACATTCATATCATGACTCCTCACAGCAGCCATAATTATTAGTTTCTCCTAGACAGCTGGTTAATACAATGTCCTTTTGACAACAAAAACTATATCAAGAAATTGATACATGTTTTTATGGCAAAATTATTTCTTGATTATGAACTGGTATTAATGATTGAGAAAGGTATTGTTCTACATTCCAAACTAGTGGAAATAAACTTAGATAAACTATCCTTAGCTGACTAAAGATTAAAGTGGAAACTGAGAAATAATGTGAATATTGTAATAGATATTTTTCCCTTTAACTTTATATAAGAAAGGAAGCAGGAACTTTCCAGAACTAAGAAGATTTTTAAAATCACATTGCTGGGAAATTTTTACAATACGTAGTCCATTAGGTCCAGCAGCTATTTATAGATATATATCATAGAGATTGTGCCAATGTGTAAGCTACAGGATTGAAAGTCATAGAGCAAAGGTGAAAAGGTGAATCTTGAGAAATTAAACTGAAAATTAAAGATAAGTCAGGATAGTAGTAGCTAGCAGATGGAATCATAAAAGCAAACACAAATCAAGAACAAATGCAAAAATAGTTAAGATGTCACCACAGACACAGAAAATGAAGCAAGTCAGTGGTATTATACTTGGATGACCCCCAAAAGGGAACATGTACTATTGGTACAACTGGAGACTGCTTTCTTCAGCTTATCTTGCTTATTTATCCTCCTTGAAGTTAATTCAATTCTTCAGGTAAACATACCTTAGAAACCTGAATGTAGCAATCACTGACAGCAAATTTCTGTGTTAGTAGAATACGATAAGATAGTCTTGTTTGTCAAAAAAAAAAAAAAATCTGTGGTAATATGTCTGGTAACAAATATCAGCTCAATAGATTTTATCTGCTATGACATGTCTAGTTTCTATCTCATTGTTGAACTCATGGCTGCTACTTCTCAGTAAAGAATGAGGGCATGTTTACAGTGGAGCTGTAATTGATTCTGTTTGCATCTGTTTTATTTTCCAAGTAAGTAAGTTTTTTAAACTGTTATGAGAAATCCTGTAAATCTCCTCATGTACTAAAAAGGCTTTGAGTACATTTAAACACAGCAATAAAAGTCATGTATTTTCCCTTTGTGTATTTCTCCTGCTTCATGACTTTCATCATTCTTAGTACCACCTAAAATGCCTTTTATCCCTGGTTATTGTCCTACACTGGTATGAAAGTTTGATGATTGCTGAGCCTTTATTTTCTTACTTGCTTCTCTAGGAATGAGAACAATGACTGATATACATAGACACTTGGTAAGTGTTGAATGAACAAGTTTAAAAAATAATTGATAGTTAAAAAAAAAAAAAAGATAGGTTCCTATCCAAGCAGCAAATCCATTAGAATAATGTAGTCTCAAAACATTGTGTGAATGGAGAAATAATACACGGTTTACATAGAATATGAGTCAGCATATTTGGGGGGGGCAGTATTCCTGATAGTATCAGCAGAAGCTCACTGGATTTCTGAGCAAAACAAAGAAATTTCTATTATATTCTCTAGCTATTTAACACCAACCATTAAATTCTATTAAAAGTTCGAAGTAGTTTTGGTGTCATTGAGGTAAAAGATGAACCTTAGAGCAATGCAAGTAATTGGAGCTATTTATTCACTTGCCCTCCATACAATTGAATCTAAACGTACAGTGATATCTAAGTGAGAAATACAAACCATTGAATTTAGTTACTGCCATGGAGTTCAACTAATCCTGGGTAGAATGCTTGATAGTAATATCTCTTACAGAATAAATCACTGCACTAATTCCATCCTAGGAGCCATTATCAGCAATAATGAAAAGAGCATTGTAAGAGTTGTACCATATGTGAGTCTAACAGTTCACTATTCATGCCCAGACCAGCATCTGCCCAATAAATGTCTAGATCTGAGACTATGTTGTATGCCAGTCAGTTAAAGCAAAGTGAATAGGTGGTCTAAGTGAAAAAATTGCCTCAAAATTTTGGTATTTTGAAGAAGGAATTTACAGCTGGATAGGCAAGCTGTGAAAAGTTTACTTCCTGGAAAAAAAAAGGGGGGGGCTGGCACAGACTTTGAAATGGCTATTCATGACTAAGAAGCTCACAGGATGCAAAAGATTTAACAGTGCTCTTTGAAAATTATGCTATTTGAGGAACCTACAACTTGATTTACGTTTAGGCACAGGATTTACTTATAATGAATCAGCATGGTAGCTATTTTCCTTAATACAGAAGCATTTTGGGGAATTTCTCTGAATTGCTAGAAAATAGATAATTTCTTTTTACAGACAACCTTGATGTTCTTTTAAAAATAAATGATCTACAAATTCAATTTCATGCTAGTATCTAGAGAGCACGATAATTGCAAGTGCACAATATTCATAAAACAGTACCATTACATATGACATTTAAAGTTTACTTCTTTTTAAAGAGGCATGTATCTATAAAGTGATAACCATAACTGGCTTGGAAATTGAGACGTTTTGATTCACTATCAAGAATTATGAAACTGTAGGTATGCACTACCAAGCATGACTACACCTTGCTACTTAGTACACACAACTAAATATGGTCATATCAAGTAGGCTTTGAAGCTAGCTTTACCATTGTCTAGCATATAAGCTCTAATATTTGGAGACCTCAACATGTATTCTTCATTAGTATCTTTGCAGTGTAGATAGATCTGTGCACTTTATTAAAGTTCTCCCCAAAACAAGTATAATGGGCTAATTATAGACAGTGAAGTAAAACAAAGTATTTCTACAGAGGAAACAACATATGTAACCCAACACTGTGTTCTAGCATTTTAGGATAAGTTATCCTTAAAGAATTACCCATTTTAAAGTAGTCAAGTCTTATTTATACATTATTTGAATAAATAGTGGTAAAGTGAGAACAGATTGGATTATAAAGCCACAACTCAACAAGGAATGCACAAAATACAGACTCAGCATTTTCCTTTCCATTTCTCCTTTACTCATGTTTAAATGTATTGAAGTCATCAGAAAATTTATGGGCTCAAATATGGCAGGTTATTACAACAAATGTCAATAACTCATAAATGTGGAACTTATAATTTGCCGTTTTGAGTAAATTTTTTTCATTTCATAGATAAGTATATAAAATCATCTTAGGTAAAATAATTTGGGATTTATCACATGGTTTTGGAGGAACAGTTGATTGGAACACTGCTGTTATCTTCCACATATACATTTTCTTTTTTCTTCTTCTTTTTTTAATATTTTCTTGCCTTTATCAAGTACCTTCAAAGGAAATTATTCTTTTCTAACACAACATCCATTTCATCATCCTTAGTAATGTCACTTAAATATTTCTTTTGTGTGCCAGTGTTCTTCATTTAAAGAAATTCTTTCTGAATTTGCAGCAAGCACTGCTGAGGAAACTAAATTTGAGCCAATTAAATACAAAGAAAGCTGATATATGGGACATTTACATCTTAGAGATAAGTGCCTCAGTATCTGCATTTCCTTCCTTTGCTAAAGCATAGAACACATATGAAATGCTTTCGCAACCACCTACAACATTAGGAAAGTAAGACGGAAAAAAAATGGCTTTTCAATCTAATTGATTCTCAAATTAAAATAATAGCCTTAGAATATATGTAACGGTTTTGTTGTTCCAGTTATTGAACAAAACTTAAGTTTTGTGAATTGATAGCAAATTATCAATAGGAATTCCCAAGAAAAACAGGATGTTGGTATGGTACAAGAGATATAAAGAATTGAAAGGCCAGTAAAATATAAACAACCATGTATCTATGTTTCAGGGAGCTATCAGATGTCTATAATGAAAAATTCTTCTGGTTAAATGACTAAAGTACCAATATCAATGAATACCTGTGTTGTTCATACAGATTCAATAATTTTAACAATAAATACACCATCCTTAATATTTATTCCTTAAATATGAAACATACTTTTTATAATACTATTTTATGGTAGTACATATTTTATTTATATAAGTATTATGTTTTTCTCTATCAGAAAATAAAAGATTAAGAAGAGAACTATATTTAACTTATTTTCACAATGGTTTATTATGTTGAGTTTAGTAGTACCTTCCAAAGGTCACTTTTGACCAGAATCTCAAAATATGAATTTTTTTCTGTCAGTAGGGTACTGCAGATGCAATTATTTGAAGAGCTCAATATGAAATTATAATGGCAATTATTGTTGGCTTTAAATCTAATGACATGCCTTTACAAGATAATGGAATTTTAGCACAGAAGGACAAAGATATGGCAAAGAAGCAAATACTGAGGCAGATATTGGTGGTTTGCTGCCACTTATCAAAGAGTGGAAGAGGAAGTGGGAATACAGGTGCTGATGAGTTTTACTTTACAACCTCCATAAGTTCCAATATCTTTACTTCAAGAGATTTTGTCTCTTAAAATGTAAAAGAATTTACAGCAATGATTTGAAGAAACTCTTTTCAGACAATTTTATGAAGCTTGTTGCAATATTGTGTCTCTAGATATAACAAGGAATGTGCCCTCATGAAATCTCAACAGTATGGTAGACTAAATAAGATTTCAAAAATAACAAAGCCAGTTGACATACCAGTGTGAATGGGGTAACTTTCACTGAGCCTCACCCATACATGAAGAGCTACAGGCAATTAACTTCTAAGATAGCAAGTATTGGACTTGTTTAGGGATGAGACCCCCCCCCAACTACTAATCTAATACTGAGTATTCAATCCTAAGCATATAGAAATAACACTAAAACACTTAGTGGGCAGTATTTATATATTAATTCATATATGTTACAACAATAATTAAAGACAAGATTCCATGAATTTGAGAGGACGTGAGTCCAAGAAGACATGATATGGAAAATGATGGACAGAGGAAAGGAGAGGATAATGATATAATGGTATTTTAATTTAAAAGAGATATATTGATCCCAGGGGAACTTCCAACAGAATACAGGGAGTGGAAGAAAGAATCCCAGGCATAGAAGATACAATAGAATAAGCTGATACACCAGTGAAAGAAAATATTAACTCTAAAAAAAAAAAATTCCTGAGGCAAAATATCCAGGAAATCCAGGGTACCATGAAAAGACCTAACCTAAGAAAAGTAGGTATAGAAGAATGTGAAGAGTCCCATCTCTAAGGCCCAGAAAATACTTTCAACAAAAACATAGAAGAAAACTGCTTCAACCTAAAGAAAGATGCCTGTAAACATATAAGAAGCTTATAGAACATCAATTAATCTAAACCTGAGAAGAAAGGCAGGAGGAGGAGGAAGAGGAGGAGGAGGAGGAGGAGGTGGAGGAGGAGGAGGAGGAACAGCAATGGCAATATACACAACCAAGAAGAGGAGAAGGCAGATAATAAAATCATCGCTGAAATTAATCAGTTAGTAAAAAAGAAAAAAAATACAAAGAGTCAATGAAATGAAGAACTGGTTCTTTGAGAATATCAAAAATAAATAAATAAATAAATAAATAAATAAATAAACCAACACTTAGCTAAACCCACAAAAGGACAGAGAGACAGTATCCAAATAAAATAATCAGAAATTAAAGGGGAGAGAAAAGAACAGACAATGGTGAAATTAAGTATAGTTGTGATTTCAAAAGCCTATACTTCAGAAATTTGGAAAATCTCAATAAAATGGAAATTTTTCTAGACAGATACCACTTACAAAAGATAAATCAAGATTAAGCAAAATATTTAAATACCCCTATAACACCTGAGGAAATAGTAACATTCATTAAAAGTCTCCTTAACAAAACTGTCCAGGGCCAAATGGCTTTAGCACAGAATTCTACTAGATATTCAAAGAAGAGCTAATAGCAATACTCCTTAAAATTTTCCACAAAATAGAAACAGAAGGAACTCTGGAAACTCATTCTATGAGGCCATAATAACACTGATACCTGAACCACACAAACATTCAACCAAACAGGAGAACTTTACACAGACTTCTTTGATGAATATTGATGTAAAAAATACTCAATAAAATACTTGCAAACAGAATCCAGGTACACATCATGAACATTATCCATCATAATCAAGCAGGCCTCATCCCTGGGATGCAGCAATGATACAATATACATAATTCCATCAACATAATCCACAGTATATACAAACTGAAAGAAAAATATCACATGATTATCCCATTAGATGCTGAAAAAGCAATTGAGAAAACCTAACACACATTCATGTTAAAAGTATCAGAGAGTTCTGGGATATAAGACACATAATCAAAGCAATACACAGCAAGCCAATAGCCAACATCAAACTAAATGGAGAGAAATTTAAATCGATTCCACTAAAATCAGGGACAAGTTAAGGCTTCCTACTCTCTCCCTGTTTATTCAAGGCTTCCTACTCTCTCCCTATTTATTCAATGTACTACTTGAAATTCTAGCCAGAGCAATAAGACAACTAAAGGAGATTAAGCGGATACAAAAAGAAAGGAAAAAGTTGAAATATCACTACTTGAAGATGACAAGATAGTATAAGTAAGTTACCCAAAAAATTCTACCGGAGACCATCTACAGCTGATAACACCTTTAACAAAGTTACTTAATACAAAATTAACTTAAAAAAATCAGTAGTCCTCCATTATACAAATTATAAACAGGTTGAAAAGGAAATTTGGAAATCAAACCCTTTATAATATCCATGAATAATGTAATATATCTTTGTGTAATGCTAAACAAGTGAAATATCTGACAAGAACTTCAAGAAATTAACGAAGAAATCAGAAAATGGAAAGATCTCCCATTTTCATGAAACACTAGAATTAGCATAGTCAAAATGTATCTAGTATCAAAAGCAATCTATGAATTCAATGCAATCCCCATTAAAAACTCCAATACAATTTCTATAGACCTTTAAAGAGCAATTCTCAATATCATTTGGCAAAACAAAAAGCTCAGGATAGCTAAATAATCCTGAACAATAAAAGTACTTTGGGAGGAATTGTCATCCCTGACCTCAAGTTCTACTATGTAGCAATAGTGGTAAAAACTGTGTGGTACTGGTACAGATACAGACACATTAACTAATGCAATGGAATCAAAGACAAAAAATAAGCTCACACAATTATGATCAATTTTTTTATATATAAAGAAGTCAAAACCATAAAATGGGAAAAAGAAAGCATTGTCAACAAATGGTGCTGGTCTAACTGCATGTCTGCATGGAGAAAAATACAAAATAGATCTATAATTATTGCTCTGCCCAAAACTCAAGCCCTCATGTATCAAAGACCTCAACATAAAACCAGATACACTAAATATAAGAGAACAAAAAGAGGGAAAGACCCTCAAACTCATTAGCACAAGGGAAAATTTCCTGACCAGAACATCAATAGCTCAGGCTCTAATATTAGCAGTTTGCATCATGAAACTGAATAGTTTCTGTAAGGCAAAGGACACTGTCAATATGACAAAACAGTAGCTTATAGTCTTGGAAAGGTCTTCACCAATCCTAAATCTCAGAGTGCTAATAAACAGTGGCATGAAGTTACACAGCCATAAGCCAAATAACCCAATTTAACAATGGGGTATAAAGCTAAACATAGATTTCTCAACAGATATATCTTGAATGACCTAGAAGCACTTAAATGTTCAAAGTCCTTAGTCATTGGGAAAATGTAAATCAAAACAACTGTGAGGTTTCATCTTTCTTTTATTAGGTATTTTCTTTATTTACATTTCAAATGCTATCCCAAAAGTTCCCTATACCCTCCTCCCCGACCCTGCTCCCATACCACCCACTCACATGTCTTGCTCCCTGTGCTGGGTCATATAAAGTTTGCAAGACCAAGGGGCCTCTCTTCCCAATGATGGCTGATTAGGCCATCTTCTGCTACATATGCAGCTAGAGA
>NC_034613.1:55239474-55241059 GCF_900095145.1 Mus pahari
ACTGATTTGTTTGAGTTAATTTTATATCCAGCTACTGCACTGAAGCTGTTTATCAGGTTTAGGAGTTCTCTGGTGGACTTTTTAGGGTCACTTATGTATGCAATCATTTCATCTGCAAATAATGATATTTTGACTGCTTACTTAACAATTTTTATCCCCTTGATCTCCTTTTGTTGTCGAATTCCTCTGGCTAGGACTTCAAGTACTATATTGAATAGGTAGGGAGAGAGTGGGCAGCCTTGTCTAGTCCCTGATTTTAGTGGGATTGCTTCGAGTTTCTCCCCATTTACTTTGATGCTGGTAACTTGTTTGTTGTAGATTGCTTTTATTATGTTAGGTAGGGGCCTTGAATTCCTATTGTTTCTAAGACCTTTATTATGTAGGGGTGTTGGATTTTGTCAAATGCTTTTAATGAGATGATCATGTGTTTTTTTGTCTTTGAGTATCTTTATGTAGTGGGTTACGTTGATGAATTTCTGTATATTAAACCATCCCTGCCTCCCTGGGATGAAGCCTACTTGGTCATGATGGATGATCATTTTGATGTGTTCTTGGATTCGGTTTGCAAGGATTTTATTGAGTAATTTTGCATAGCTCTTCATAAGGGAAATTGGTGTGAAGTTCTCTTTCTTTGTTGGATCTTTGTGTGGTTTAGGTATCAGAATAATTGTGGCTTCATAGAATGAATTGGGTAGAGTACCTTCTGTTTCTATTTTGTGGAGTATTTTGAGAGTTGGAATTAGGTCTTCTTTGAAAATCTGATAGAACTCTACACTAAACCCATCTGGTCCTTGGCGTTTTTTGGTTGGGAGACTATTGATGACTGCTTCTATTTCTTTAGAGGAAATGGGACTGTTTAGATTGTTAATGTGATCCTGATTTAACTTTGGTACCTGGTATCTGTCTAGGAATTTGTTCATTTCATCCAGGTTTTCCAGTTTTGTTGAGTATAACCTTTGTAGTAAGATCTGATGATGTTTTGGATTTCCACGGGATCTCTTGTTATGTCTCCCTTTTCATTTCTGATTTTGTTAATCATAATACTGTCCCTGTGCTCTCTAGTTAGTCTGGCTAAGGGTTTATCTATCTTGTTGATAAAGAACCAGCTCCTGGTTTGGTTGATTCTTTGAATAGCTCTTTTTGTTTCCACTAGGTTTATTTCAGACCTCAGTTTGATTATTTCCTGCCTTCTACTCTTCTTGGGTGAATTTGCTTCCTTTAGTTCTAGGGCTTCTAGGTGTTCTGTTAGGTTGCTAGTATATGCTCTCTCTAGTTTCTTTTTGGAGGCACTCAGGGCTATGAGTTTTCCTCTTAGGAATGCATTCATTGTGTCCCATAAGTTTGGGTATGTTGTGGCTTCATTTTCATTAAACTCTAAAAAGTCTCTCATTTCTTTCTTTATTTCATCCTTGACCAAGTTATCATTGAGAAGAGTGTTGTTCAGTTCCCATGTGAGTTTTGTCTTCTATTGTTTATGATGTTATTGAAGATCAGCCTTAGTCTGTTATGGTATGATAGAATGCAAGGGATAATTTCAATATTTTTGTATCTGTGGAGGCCTGTTTTGTGACCAATTATATGGTCC
>NC_034613.1:55241304-55244366 GCF_900095145.1 Mus pahari
GAAAAATTGTTTTCCAGCCTTTCACTTTGAGGTAGTGTCTATCTTTTTCTCTGAGGTGGGTTTCCTGTAAACAGCAAAATGATGGGTCCTGTTTGTGTAGCCAGTCTACTAGTCTATGTCTTTTTATTGGGCAATTGAGTCTACTAATGTTAAGAGAAATTAAAGAAAAGTAATTGTTTTCTGCTATTTTTGTTATTTTGTTATTAAAGTTGGGATTATGTTCTTGCAGCTATCTTCTTTTAGGTTTGTTGAAGGATTACTTTCTTGATTTATCTAGGATGAAGTTTCAGTCCTTTCCTTGATGGTTTCCTTTTATTGTCCTTTGAAGTGCTGGATTTGTGGATAGATATTGTGTGAATTTTGTTTTGTCATGGAATACTTTTTTTCTCCATCTATGGTTATTGAAAATTTTGCTGGGTATAGTAGCCTGGGCTGGCATTTGTGTTCTCTTAGGGTCTGTATAACATCTGACCAGGATCTTCTTGCTTTCATAGTCTCTGATGAGAAGTCTGGTGTAATTCTAATAGGCCTGCCTTTATATGTTACTTGGTCCTTTTCCCTTGCTGCTTTTAATATTCTATCTTTATGTAGTACATCTGTTGTTCTGATTATTATGTGTATGGAGGAATTTCTTTTCTGGTCCAGTCTATTTGGAGTTCTGTAGGCTTCTTTTATGTTCATGGGCATCTCTTTCTTTAGATTCTGGAAGTTTTCTTTGATAATTTTGTTGAAGATACTTGCTTGCCCTTTAAGTTGAAATCTTCATTCTCATCTATTCCTATTATCCATAGGTTTGGTCTTCTCTTTGTGTCCTGGATTTCCTGGATGATTTGAGTTAGGATCTTTTTGCATTTTGCATTTCTTTAATTGTTGTGCCCATGTTCTCTATGTAATCTTCTGCAGCTGAGATTCTCTCTTCTATCTCCTGTATTCTATTGCTGATGCTCATATCTATGATTCCTGATTTCCTTCCTAGGGTTTCTATCTCCAGAGTTTTCACAGTTTGGGTTTTCTTTATTGCTTCTATTTCCATTTTTAGGTCTTGGATGGTTTTGTTCAATTATATCACCTGTTTTTTTCTGTTCTCCTCTCTTTCTTTAATAACTTTAACTCTTTAGAAGTATTCTTCTGTTTTTCTTTAAGGACTTGTACCTCTTTAGCAGTGTTCTCCTGCATTTCTTTAATAATACCCTTCTTAAAGTCCTCTACCAGCATCATGAGGTATGTCTTTAAATCTGATTCTTGCTTTTCGGGTGTGTTGGGGTATTCAGGACTGACTGAGGTGGGAGTGCTAGGTTCTGATGATGGNGAGTGGTCTTGGTTTCTGTTAGTAAGNTTCCTANNTTTGCCTTTCGCCATCTGGTGATCTCTGGAGTTAGTTGTTATAGTTGTCTCTGGTTGGAGCTTGTTCCTCCTGTGATTCTGTTAGCCTCTGTCAGCTGTCCTGGGAGTCCAGCTCTCTCTTGACTCTCAGTGGGCAGATTACTTTCTGCAGGCAAGCTCTCCTCTCCAGAGAAGGTGCACAGAAGTCTGGTGTTCAGATCTCACCTACACAATCTAGCCACTGAGGGACCCTGGACACAATATGACTCTCTCACATGCTCTGGCAGACTGAACCCTCACAGATGGCCACCCTTTCCTCTGGGGAGGAATGTGCCCAAATTTCTGGAGCCGGAAACAGGTTTTGTCCCAGAATCTAGCTTGCTTCTGTCTGTCCCAACGCTGTGTAGCTTCTGCAATCTACACTCTCACTAGTGCAGACTGGAGCCTAGGTGAACCTGAGCAAAGATGGCTCCCCAACCAGCTCAGGCAGTGAGACCCCTCCTGGGCAGACACCTCTCCTCTGGTGGGGAAGGTGCTCCTGTGTCTAGAGACAGAAATGAGATCTTTCCCAGAAGCTGTGTTGCTTCTGCAGGCTGCCCTCTCCCAGCAACTCACCAGAGCAAAGATGGCAAAGATGGCTCTCTTACCAGCTCAAGCAGTGAGAACCCTCCCAGGCAGACACCTCTCCTCTGGTGGGAAAGGTGCTTGATGTCTGGAGCCAGAAATGGAGTCTGTTCCAGCAGCTGTGTTGCTTCTGCAGGCTGCCCTCTCCCCAGCAGTGCACTGGAGCAAAGATTGCTTTCCTACCAGCTTGGGCCTTGAGACCCCTCCCAGTTGGACACCTCTCTTCGGGCAGGAAATGTACCTGATGACTGGAGCCAGAAATGGGATCTTTCTCAGAAGCTGTGTTGCTTCTGCTGGCTGCCCTCTCCCCAGCAACACACTGGAGCAAAGATGGCAAAGGTGGCTCTCTTACCAGCTCAGTCACCGTGAGGTTTCATCTTATACCCACCAGAATGGCTTAAATAAATAAATAAATAAAAACTTTAAGAGATAGGACATATTGGTGCATATGTGGAGTAAGGCAAACACTCTAACATTGCTAATGGGAGTACAAACTTGCACAACCTTTTGGAAATCAATATGGCAGTTTCTCATAAAACTGGGAGTAGTTCTACCTCAAAACCCAACTATACCACTCCTGACCATATACCCAAAAGATGCTCCAACATCCAAGAAAGATAGTTTCTCCACTATGTTCATAGCATGCAATAAATTTACTATTTTCTTGTCTGTGCCTTCAAGCCTTTTCTTCTCCAGGAGAAGCAAGCAGGGCAGAAAGCCACATACTCTTTTTTTTTCTCCAAACAAAATACTAAGGAAAACATTTCTCTTCAGATAAAGGGGTCTAATAATGGTCACTTTTCTTTGAAAGATTTTTTTTTCATGAGCTTATCATAGCAAAGAAGACTATTTTATTATTTGCTTAGGACATCCAAGTCCAGAACTGTATGTCTAAAATTTTGTCTTCAATTTCATTCAAAATAACAAAGAAGACTTTCTTTGCTAACCACTTTTGAAATTATATCATTGTAAGCATGAATTAAGACCTTTAGCAAAAATTACCATCAGGATATTACATTATATCTTTATCTCTACCTCTATCTCCATCTCCATCTCTATTTCCCTCCCTCTGTCCCTCCCTCCTTCCCTTCCTCCATTACTCCCACCCTCCCTCT
>NC_034613.1:55244447-55292689 GCF_900095145.1 Mus pahari
TATATATATATATATATATATATATATATATATATATATATATTGTGTGTATATGTGTTAAAGTTGTAAAACCATAATAGCAGAGGTTAGAGGTTAGAATACTTATTTCAGTTCTCTTCTGTAAATTCTAAATATGGAGATTGAAACAAATAATTGGTAAAGTATTTTGCCATGTAGTTTTACCCTAAAAGCTACATGGCAGAATTAGAACTAGTAAACACAGTCTACAGCTTTAAAATCTATGCCTTTTCTAGCAGACATGCTCGTTCTTCATTTTCAAAATCCTCTTCTGTGAATTGAGAATGAGATACCAGCTTAGTATATCTAATAGTAATAACAAACATATAATAAAAGTTGAGTACTATAGGATTATTCATGTTATATTTGCTGTTTCTATTTATAGCCACATATAAAGGAGTATGTGAGTATATTTCTTTCATCTTTATCTATTTCTAAAATAATAAATTTTTCATTCTTTAGTTCATTTTTGCCCCAATGAGAAACGTTTCTGATGTTAGATAGAGTAAAAACTTGAAAAGGTGATTAAATAAACACATTAACAAAAAAATTAATTCCCTTAAAGGTCAAAAAGTTTCTCCACAATAATATCTGTTTTGATTATGGCTTTGTACTACTCTTCTGCATGATTAATACAATAAGAAAAGCATGGTTTAGTCTCTTTTAATTTCTACTATTTCTCATGAAATTCTACTACAAAATGGCTCATTTACACTATAAATGATAGCTGAATAAAATCATCAGTAACAATTAGAAAATACAGTACTTACAAAGAGTTTAATGATTGAAGCTGGTCTCCTTCCAGGTACTATGCTTTATTTTTCTGTGAGACTATGGAGGTAGGAGGACTAAAAAAGTATTTCTTTGAAATATGTGTCCTGTTTCCTGAAAATGGAAAATGGTGAATTGACAGAATTTTTTCAGAGGCATCATTAATTTCCATATCATGTAATTTATGCCATTTACCTATTTACTACCTCTACATTACTCCAAAAGAAACCTCAGTTTCATTTTTACATAAAATGAACAACATATTATACTTGTGAGAAAAATGAATACAGATTAAATAGTCCACCCTAGTCCTTTCTGCTAGACGAATGTTATTATTCTGCCTTCCACAGGAAGAATTACAGGATTCTTTGCTGGAATGAGAACTAAATACACAAATGCTGGCAAATTTCTCAGTGAAAATGCCTGCTCCTAAGTTCAACATTTCATATGAAAATCTACTTATAAACATTCCACAATCATGCATTTTGAAATTGTATTGAATATTTTATCTTGTAATGTTTGGGCATTAAAAGGCAACCAAGGTTGTTTTTCTTTGTTGGTTGGTTGGTTTTGTAAAGATTCTAGAAAAACTGATAGAAATAGAAAATCCAGGGAGTAGAAGACTTTGTAAATAGTCTATGAGCATTCCATTTTCTAAGTTTCTTATACTCAGCCATTGGAATATAAATATTTCAAGAGGCAAGAGTAGACAAATGTTTAGAAAATAGGTTTTGAATCTTTTTAAAAGAAAATTACGGGTTATATTATTTATTTACATTTCAAATATTATCCCCCTTCCTTGTTTCCCCTCAGGAAATCCCTTATCCCATACTCACTCCCCCTATTTCTATGAGGGTACTCCCACAACCACCCACCCACTCTTGCCTCACTGCCCTAGCATTCCCCTGTAGTGGAGCATCAAGCCTTCACAGGGCCAAGGTTCTCCTATCACACACATGCCAGATAAGGCTATCCTCTGCTACATATGCAGCTGGAGTCATGGGTGCCTCCATGTGTATTTGGTTGGTGGTTTATTTCCTGGGAGCTCTGGGGTTCTAGTTGGTTGATGTTGTTGTTCTTCCAATGGGGTTGCAACCCCTTTCAGCTCCTTCGGTCCTTTCCCTAAATCCTCCATTGGGGTCCCTGTGCTCAGTCTGATGGTTGGCTGCAAGCATCTACATTTGTATCTGTAAGGTTCTGGCAGAGACTCTCAGGAAACAGCTATATCAGGCTCCTATCAGCAAGCACTTCTTGAAATCAACAAGAGTGACTAAGTTTGGTGTCTGTATATGGGATTGATCCCCAGGTGGTACAATCTCTGTATAGCCTTCAGTTTCTACTCCACTCTTTGTCCCTGTATTTCCTTTAGGCAGGACCAATTCTAGGTTAAAATTTTTGAGAAGGGTAGGTGACCCTGTCCCTCAACCAGGGGCCATGCTTAACATCTGGATAGGGTTTATACAGCTTCTCTCTCCTATAAAATGGAAAGTTTATGAGAGTGTAGAAATGTCCAAGGCTATTAATACAATAAGAACTTTGGAAGTAACCACATAGGAAGAATAATGGTAATTTCATGAAGTAATATGTTAAAATATATTACATATAATATACCAAATTGAATTTTATAAAAAGCCCTTTTAGTGTCAATCCAATCTCCAAGGAGACTTGTCTGAGGAATGCCATGGCAAAGTGGAATCATATTTAATATGATTGCATTATATATGAGTTTATGTTCCATGTCATTATTGAAAATAAATGAATGATCATTGGGAATTATTATTAAATAATATCTGGTTGCAGTAACTGAAAGATAGAAGCAAGACATTATTAACAGTATTTCAACTATCCTCCCTAAACCAAATACAGATTGGGCTGCTACATTGAGGAACAACATTTGTCTCCAGACAGAGAAAATAGTATTCATAAAAGATCCTTTCCAAGTCACCAAGTAAATATGTGAAGGACAATAAAAATCCTGATACACTGTAGATTAATATCAAAGCTAGAATTTGTTAATTATAGCTTTACAAATAATGTGAAACATGGAAACAGGAAAATTATACACGCACACAAAAAGAAAAAACAAGTGACCTGAACCAAATGCTCATAGATGGTGCACTGAATAGAAACTGCAGAAACAGTTATAAACAAGGTTAATAGAACAATAGAAGAATGTTCTTCAGTATTAATAAAGGAATATATGATTCAAAATTTCATGGAATATTATCTTATACAGAAATATTTATGATTAAATCCAAATAAAACAAAGTTAATTACACAAATATGGAAGTAACATAAAAAATGAGACTCTACTAGAAAGAATGAGGAGAGGTCTTAGTGAGTGAAGTCCTTGCCACACAAACATGCCATCTCCAGTATCCACCAAAATGATGAACATGGTTGTGCAGGTCTATCATCCTAGTGCTGAAAGATGAGAGGATAGGAGGGTCCTTAGGACTTTCTTGCTAGCATCATAGCTAAACCAATGAGTTCTAACTACAATGCCTGATCCTATTTTTAATGCTAAGGCACAAAGTAATTGAAGGTAATACTCAAAATTGAAATCTGGCCTCCATACACATGAATACAGAAACATGAATATGGGCATGTACAAAAATTCAATAGATGAGCCTAGTATATTTGGAATAACCAAAAAGATGGATCAATGAATCATATAATACTAAATCAGAGAACAAAAAGACTAAAGAAACATTAATCCCAGCACTCAGGAGGCAGAGGCAGGTAGATTTCTGAGTTCAAGGCCAGCCTGGTCTACAGAGTGAGTTCCAGGACAGCCAGGGCTATACAGAGAAACCCTGTCTCAAAAAACCAAACCAAAACAAAACAAATAAACAAACAAAAAAAGACTAAAGGAACAAATTTTACTAACTGCATCAACATATATGTAGTAATATCAAAACAGGAAAGGAAAAGAGACATAACAAACTGAAGAAATGTTTTAAAAAGATATTTGATAACACAGAGCTGACTACAGTTTGCATCAAAACATGAAAACCAATTATAGTAAAAATACTGAAAACTAAATATTCAGAAATAAAAGATAAATAATAGAAATGAAAATTATTTTCTTTCTAATAATTCCAACTTAAACTTGCTAATTAAATATTAGATTAAAGACAAATAAAGTCATTAGTTTCAAAATAGATGAAACATGAACTCTTTGCACAAAACAAAGTACAGTTTAAAAAAATTCTACCATGCCACCTTTATTATAAAATCTGAGTGATAAATTATAATAACCCCCATAATTTACCCCCTTTCCAACTAAATCCACTACTTCCAACTTGCTGATGTTGCAGTATCCTTGTATTTCACATCTCTGTCTGTGGTATTGCAAGCAGGGCTCTTTCACAGATGACTGTGGGCCACAGTTTTAACCCATCTTCTTTTACTTCTCTTCTATTCCTGCTTGGAGGATTTGGTAGCAATATTACAAAAATCTAGATAACCAAATACCTGCCTCTCTTCCTCTCACTTTTCCCTTCTCCTTACTTCTCCTATCCTGTGTGTGTGTGTGTGTGTGTGTGTATGCGTGTGTGTGTGTGTGTGTGTGTTCTCTGATGTTTTCACAAATGGTGAAATGTTAGTGTTCCAGGACTGATAAACTGAAGATGTTGCAAGTCTTCTGGAACAACTCTAATTGTTTGTAATTCAATATTTCTAATTGTCCTAGAGATAGACACAGTAGATGATAGAAACAAACATACTCAGAAAACATAGGATAACAAATGCAATTTTACTGAAAGTTTAAAAGTGGTTTTTTTTTTTTATTGGTGTTTGTTTTAAACTTGAATATGCATAAGTCACTAAAAGTACATAGAATAAGGCTAAGAATACATCTCGTAATGAAATGCATATGTAGCTAGCATATGTCTATGGGTTCTATTCTCAGCATCACAAAACTAATAGAATCGGGCGGAGAGGCTGCGGCGGGTGCGGTGGGCTAAGTCCCAGCGTGGCTCACGGCGCGGGCCCCACGCTTCCGCACCCTGCTCAGGCCTCGACCACGGCGAACCTGAACGCGGCAGCGGCCTCGGAGAGATGAGCAATAACAGCAATAAGAGAGCTCCAACAACAGCAACACAAAGGTTGAAGCAGGACTACCTTCGAATTAAGAAAGACCCAGTGCCTTACATTTGTGCAGAGCCTCTCCCTTCAAATATTCTTGAATGGTAAGACTCATTCTGTTGCAGGCATTATGTTGTCCGAGGCCCTGAGATGACTCCTTATGAAGGTGGCTATTATCATGGAAAACTAATTTTTCCCAGAGAATTTCCATTTAAGCCTCCTAGTATTTACATGATAACCCCCAATGGAAGATTTAAGTGCCACACAAGGCTGTGTCTCTCCATCACAGATTTCCACCCAGATACATGGAATCCACCATTCTAACAGGGCTCCTGAGCTTTATGGTGGAGAAAGGCCCCACCCTGGGGAGCATAGAGACATCGGACTTCACGAAAAAACAGCTGGCAGCACAGAGTCTAGTGTTTAATTTAAAAGATAAAGTCTTTTGTGAATTATTTCCTGAAGTTGTGGAGGAAATTAAACAGAAACAGAAAGCACAAGATGAACTAAGTAACAGGCCCCAGAATCTTCCTTTGCCAGACGTGGTTCCTGATGGGGAGATGCACCGTGGCCAGAATGGGATCCAGCTCCTCAACGGGCATGCACCTGCTGCTGGCCCAAACCTTGCTGGGCTCCCACAGGCCAACAGGCATCATGGACTCCTGGGCGGCGCTTTGGCGAACTTGTTTGTTATAGTTGGGTTTGCGGCCTTTGCCTACACAGTCAAGTACGTGCTGAGAAGCATAGCACAGGAGTGAGGTTCACAAGCCACAACCTACAGTTGCTGCTGAGGGACACAGGGGCCAGAGCTTGATGCAGGCGTGATGGACATGCTGCTGAGCACAGGGTGGCCTGCCGGACTCCTGGGCTTCACTTTTTAAAAACCTTAAAAAGAAAGCAAAAACCAAAATGTGATCTGGAGGAGACTGGAGGTTCTCAACTCCCTCTTGAGGTTGTCGTGGGCAGTGCCACTCACGCTTTGGTTCTATTGCTTATCTCCTGTGTTGTCTTTTGAACCTGTTTAGTAAACCTGAAAAAAAAAAAAAAAAAAAAAAAAACTAATAGAATCGAAGATGCTTCAAAGTAGAACATGTTATGCTGTTGTAACAAGCAACCTGAAAATTTCAGTGATTTATAATAAGCTCTTTCTTTTTTCACATGACAGCTATCATGGTTCCAAATGGAAATTTGGAACTGTCGTTACTCTTTCCCTTGGTATGTCAATATTTTCTTTATCATTTAACATTATCAGTACATTAGAGAGAAAAGAACACTGTAAGTTCTTATGCTTTTATCTGAAGGATTAAAGGAGGCACTGCATACTCCTGTTTATATAAAGCATAGTCAAGCAACCAATGCAATCATGAGTGAACAATGAATGAAACTCTAATATATGCCTATCACAGTCATAAAAATGTTTGCTTTGTTCCCTTGTTTATAATCCTTAAACATTATTAAAGCATAGCTACTTTAAGTGCTGTAAGAGATTTATGATACCTCAAATAATAGCTTTACCTAATTTCCTATACAAATGGGAATTTTCTCTGAATTTTCTTGAGACCAAGTCTGCCCTCTGATGTAGCACTTTCATTGGATGTGATCTTACTGTCAAGCCAGGAAATACACCTTATGTTTAGGTGTATCATTGATGTTCCAGAAATACAATTTGTTGCAACTTCCATCATCAAGGTGGCATGCTCCAGAAAAGTCAGAATATGTTAATCATAATAGTAATGCAATACAATTATAAAAATACTTATCCAATCCCCAAAACATTTGTATGACTTAGACTTTATCCCCATTAAAAAATATGTGATATTTCTCTATTATACTTTACATGATGTTGTGTCTCTATAGGCTATATACATTAGAACTCTTATTTATTCAGTATTTTGCATTAGAAACCCTAGTTCATTAATCTATCCTACTTTTAATCTGATTCTTCAACCTAGGACTTAGATTATAAATAAATATTTCTTAAATTTTGGGGCAGAAAAAAATCAAAATTAATTTGGAATTTGCCAAAATAGTAGATTCTTGGCTGCCTTCTCAGATTTGGAGAATTAGAATATGTCAGAATGAAGTAAGGCAATCTGTATTTTAATAAACTTACCAATTGATTGTCACTAAGAGTAAAGATTGAAAAGTCACTAAAATAGCTTGTCTTTATATTTTTTGTCCTTTTATAACCTTCTCCCCCAGCTTATTCCAACTAATCAGTTGTCATTTCTTAATAAATTATTCAATAAGTAAAATTATATTGAGTTAACCACAGTCTTAGGCACCAGGGATAACAGATAATTAAGTTATAAATCCTGTCATTAATGAATACAGTCTTGTTATTTAGATATTAATGAAAATGGAGAATTTTAATAAAATAAAGTTTTTCATTGCAATTGGTGTGTATCTCTGGTATATGAACGGGTCATATGAAGCTGTCTAACCTATTTTAATATGAGACTACACGAAAAATATAGAGTGGCATGATACTTCATTCCTAAAGCAACAGAAAATGTGAAATTGAGTCAAAGGTAGAACAATAGCATTCAAACGAGAGCAAATAATCAGCACAACAGAAGGCACTGTACTTGGAGACATATCATAGCTACTTTTGTTCAAACATATCAGTATAGATTGGTAAACAAATTGCAAATAAATTTTATTAGCACAGATGCAAGAAGTGACTGTGTACAATAATCCAGACAGAAGATATATTGGGATAGTATAGGGAGACTAGATACAAAACATGAACACATCAACTGATATTTGATAGTGTCAAGAGCTGAGACTTGAAAAGCTAGATAACCACAAGATAGTTATAAACCTTATCATTATCTCACAGGATGTACAAAACTTAACTCAACTGAAGTAAATTCTCAAGTGAAAAGCTGAAACTAGTAAAGAACTAAATGAACACATGCAGAAAGCCTTATTAACATTGATCTAAACAATGAAGTTTTGGATGATATAAAGCATATACAACCAAACAAAATAAACCAAAATTAAGATTGAATCAAAATGAAGGGATTTTTCATTGCCAACGAAACAACAAAATGCAAATGGAAATTTTGGTAATGTGTAAAAATACTTTCATTTTTATTTTTGAAATGACTTTTTTATTGTATGTGCACGAAAGCTCTTCTTGCATATATCCATATGTATGTGGTGTTTCCAGGTGTTAGAAGATATTGGATCCCCTGGTACTTGAGTTAGACAGTTTGGGGCCTCTATGTGGCTTCTGGAAACCAAACTCTGGTCCTCTGAAAGAACTGCAAAAGCTATTAACTGATCAGGTGTCTCACAAGGTTGCCTATTTTGTCCTTTTCATTTTTTAACAATTATATGAGACCAAACAGTTGAATTATCATGGAATTTAGTCCCTCATGGTTTATTTCATGTAAGATAGTTATAAAATTCCTAAGGTCATCTCTGAGCTAGTAATGCCTGGCTTTAGAATGAATTACAAGTGTTGTACCTGGCCAAAATCCCCTATCATTTCAATAGATAGTGAAACAGGATATATTTTTATTGATGCTTAAAGTACATTCTTTTTTAATTAATTTATTTATTTGATTTACATAGAGATTGTTTCCTTCCTCCCAGTCATCTTCTCACACAGTCCCTCCCGCCATCTTCCCTCCCTTTCACCTCTGAAAGGATGGAGGCACCCATAGGTATGGCTAAAACATTTTTTGTTTACAAGAGAACTACTCTGAGCTTAAACTCATTGTAGAATTTCTTATTAGTTCATGATGTACTAAGAGTAATATCTGGTATTTGACATACTTTATATAAATGGTATTCATTAGTAGAATGTCATTCTCACATTTTCTTTTTGAGATAAGAACTGGTTAATGCGGTTTTGGTTCCTCACATGAATTCAGTTCACTGTACACAGTGGCTAGCTAGTGTGCCCACGGGCTAAGTTAAATGATGATTAGCAGTTAGTGGAAATGGTGGAGTAATGACTGAATTAAAATTATAAGTATAACTCATACTACTTAATAATTCACTCAGAAAAATTAATTAAGGGCTATACCAGAGTTCAAAGGTTTATCTTTGCATTATATTTTCTAATAAATGACAAATGAGGTATCATTAATTAGAAAAATATTAAGGAGAAACATGCAAGATGGAGACATGCAAAAAAAGATTCTATTATTTTTTTTCATTTTTATCTCTATGTGAGGGAATACAAACTGCAATGAAAAAGACAGTTGACTCAATCATCTGGAGTTCAATAAAGAGGTCTGAGACATTGGAAAAAGTAAGCACAATTACATCACTTGAAATATCAGTGGAACTGAAAGAACATAAAGTATGTGTCAAAGACCAGGAAAGGCATCCAGACTTGAGCATATAACTGCTCATTTCAATACTAATTTGTTTATTTCATCTCTATATGCCAGTTATAATGTTTTCTGTATAAAGTTTTTCTGAAAGGCTAATTCAATAATATTTGTTCTGATTATATAACACTCTGCCATTCCAACTAGCTATTCTTACTTCTTAATTAATACTTCTATTTTGAAGGTTTGAGTATGGCATTAGATAACCTGACATAACTTCTGAACATCTCGATAACCATAGTTGCTTTGGACTGACTTGTGTCCCTTTCTTTCTTCCTCCCAAATTCATATGCTGAATTCTTAATGTCCAGAGTCTAAATATATGACTGTTTCTGAAGGTAGAATCTTTAACAAATGTCAATAAATAAAATTAAATTCCCAGTAAAGGATTAACTGTAATTGGTTTCCTTACAAATAGAAGAAATTTAGGACATGCACATACACACCACAGAAAGACCAGATAGAGTTACAAGAAAAAAGGCATGTATCTATAAAATTATAAAAGAAATTTTAGAAGACAAAAAATATGGATAACTTGAAAAAAAACATCTGACATGTCTCGTACTAGATGACCAGTTATAGGGGGTAGAGTTACTTGTGTCCTTGAAAATTATTTGTTTCCCAGAATATAATTTATTGATACTTAAGAGGTAATAAGAATAAAAATGTTGCTGAGCAACATGTAAATGGTCAGGAAATTATAAAGGTAAAATAAGATATGATTGCATATCAATTTATCTTCTAATATTCCCCAACCCCCATGAGTATTTGATTATGTTCATTTAACATAAAAAAAATGACAACACTGTAGCAAGAGTGATCAACCATAATCAATCACTCAGAAAAAGTTAAAGTGAAAGTGAGAATTTGTCTTGAAGTTGGAATGAGAGAAACTTCAACCTTCAGAAAATTTATGAAAGGTCATCTATGAACTAATGTATGCAACAAAATAAGGTGAGCTCAGACTTTTATAAGGATATTACATTACATACTTGCATAGGGACAATATTTCAGCTGAGGATAATGAGAGAAGTATATGTCAAGATATAATGAGCATGGTTATACTTAGCTTGTTTTCCAGCACTGGACATGACATCCCTTTTGATGGGTGGATTTTAAGACCAATTAGAAAGAAATTGATTACAGCTAATATATAAGTGCCATTAGAACACCCATAGATTTATTTTGCCATACTGATCATTGATGTGGTTAATAGGCATTATAGCTGGGTAGGAAATTCTGTTATCTCCCTCCTATAGAAACTAGTATAGTACCTTCTATTACCATGAAAGCTAGTCTTCAGGGATGGATGCCTTAAGGTAAGTTGCAGCTAAGAAATCTCTGGGACCTGTATCTGAAGTATGTGGTCTCTGCAGCAATAAGGACTCAATTTCTAATGCTGTGGCATCAGAATTACTATGGGTAACAACAATTGATGGTATTTAGTCTCTTAGCCCTGGCCAACAACTCAAAAGTGTTATTCTCATTGCTAGCCATTGCGAGCAATAGCTAGGTATTGCTGTTTTTGCTAGCCATTCTTTGGTTTATGGGAAGTATATCATCAGCTCAAAATAAGAAAAGCTCATTAAAACAGCAAATTTATTGCACTATGGTTTTATTTATTTATTTATTTACTTTGAAAGTGGTTAACAGTATTTGTTCTTGACCCCTGAAGGGATGTGGAAATGGAGTAATGTGGAAGAACCAGCATTTCCTCTATAGGCTTAATGGTATTTAAAAATTTCCCTCTTTAATTCCAAAAGTTAGGCTAGAATTTTCTGCTTGCTCTCAACATTATTTTTTTACACTTAATTTAATTAACTAATTTTGCTTATTCACTTTACTCACTGTCCCCCTCCTAGTCACCAATTCCCACAAACCTTCCCCCATACCCTATTCTCTTCCCCATTTCCTCTGAGTGAGTTTTGGTTCTCCTAGGAATCTCCCTCCTCTTATCCACACTTCAAATCTCTGGGAGGTTAGTGTTTCTTTTCCACCAAGGCCAGACAAGGCAGCCCAGCTAGTAGAGCATGTTCCACAGACAGGCAACAGCTTTAGGAATAGCCCGCATTCCAGTTGTTCAGGATCCACATGAAGGCCAAACAGTAAGTCTGTTACATATGAGTGGGGAGGCCTAGGTCCAGCCCATGTATGTACTTTGGTTGATGTTTTATACTCTAAGAGGCCCATGGGTCCTGCTCAGTTGATTCTGTTGGTCTTCCTGTAGAGTTCCTAACCACTTTGGGACTGCCCCTCCTTCCTCAAGAGTCCCTAAGCTCCATCCGTTGGCTGTGAGTGTCTGCATCTGTCTGAGTCAGCTGCTGGGTGGATCCTTTCAGAGGACTGTCATGCTAGACTCCTATCTACAAGCATAACAGAGTATCATTAATAGTGTTAGAGACTGGTGATTGCCCATGTGACATGTATCAAGTTGGGCCTGTTACTGGTTGGTCATTCCCTTAGTCTCTGCTTCACACCTCGTGCTTGTATTTTTTGTAGACAGGATAAATTTTGGGTTGAAAGTATTCTGGGTAGGTTGGTGTCTCTATTGCTCCACCAAGGTTCCTGGCTGAATACAGGAGGTACCCTCTTCAGATTCCAAATCCTCAATGTTGTGAGTCACAGCTAAGCTCACCCCCATTGATTCTTGGCCACTTCCCTTATCCAAGGTCTCTTTCATATCCTGAAGATGCTCTCTACCTCCCTACTGCTGTCAGTTGCAGATTTCCATTAATTTTCATAGCCATCTCTCTTGTCCTTCCCCACACCTTACCCTCAATGCCCCTATTTCCCCTCAACATTCTTATTTTCCAAGCTCCCACAGAAGATCCTACTGAACTTAAATAATTCAATGGTTTTTCCAAACTAAAATTTGAATGCTACAATAATACATGGTCAGATCTGTCATAGAAATATTCCACAACCCAATACCGATTCTTTACTTAAGGTCTCTGTTGTTGTGATAAAACATCATGACCAAAGCAACTTGGGGATATAAGTGTTTATTTCTGCTTATTTCTTGTAGTCCATCACCTATTTAAAGTCAGAAACCTGGGGGCAGGAACTGACGTAGATGCTATGTAGTAATGTTGCTTACTGGCTTGCTCATCAGTGTTTACTTGCCTGTTTTCTTAGATAAATCAGGAATACCTGCTCAGAAGTAGCACTGCCACCACCATGAGATGGGCCCACTCACTGGAAACACTAATCAAGAAATGCACCACAAAATTGCCTACAGGAAAAACTTACGATATTTTTTTTCTTTTTCTTTTTCTTTTTCTTTTTCTTTTTCTTTTTCTTTTTTCTTTTTTTCTTAGATATTTTCTTTATTTACATTTCAAATGCTAACCAAAAAGCCCCCTATAGCCTCCCCTGCCCTGCTCCCCTGCCCACCCACTCCCACTTCTTGGCCCTGGCCTTCCCCTGTACTGGGGCATATAAAATTTGCAAGACCAAGGGGTCTCTCTTCCCAATGATGGGCAAGTAGGTCATCTTCTGCTACATATGCAGCGAGAAACATGAGCTCTGGGGGTACTGGTTAGTTCATATTGTTGTTCTACCTATAGGGCTGCAGACCCCTTCAGCTCCTTGGGTATTTGCTTGAGCTCTTCCATTGGGGGCCCTGTGTTTCATCCAATAGCTGACTGTGAGCATCCACTTCTGTGTTTGTCAGGCACTGGCATAACCTCACAAGAGACCACTATAACAGGGTCCCTTCAGCAAAATCTTGCTGGCATGTGCAATAGTCTGGGTATGGTGGCTGATGATGGGATGGATCCCTGGGTGGGGTAGTCTCCGGATAGTCCATCCTTTCATCTTAGCTCCAAACTTTGTCTCTATAACTCCTTTCACAGGTATTTTGAATGCTATTCTAAGAAGGAATGAAGTATCAACACATTGGTCTTCCTTCTTCTTCGTTTTGTGTTTTGAAAATTTTATCTTGGGTATTCTTAAATTTCTGGACTAATTTCCACTTACCAGTAAGTGCTTATCCAGTGACTTCTTTTGTGATTGGGTTACCTCACTAAGGATGATATCCTCTAGACCATTCATTTGTCCAAGAATTTCATAAATTCATTGTTTTTAATGGCTGAGTAGTACTCCATTGTGGAAATGTACCACATTTTCTGTATCCATTCCTCTATTGAGGGACATCTGGGTTCTTTCCAGCTTCTGGCTATTATAAATAAAGCTGCTATGAACATAGTGAAGCATGTGTCCTTATTACCAGTTGGAACGTCTTCTGGGTATCTGCCCAGGAGAGGTATTGCTGGGTCTTCCGGTAGTAATATGTCCAATTTTCTGAGGAACTGCCAGACTGATTTCCATAGTGGTTGCTGGAAAAGGATTTTTACCAATCCTAAATCTGTTAGGGGACTAATATCCAATGTATGCAAAGAGCTCAAGAAACTGGACTCTAGAAATTCAAATAACCTTATTAAAAATGGGGTACAGAGCTAAACAAATAATTCTCAACTGAGGAATAACGAATGGCTGAGAAACACCTGAAAAAACGTTCAACATCCTTAATCATTAGGGAAATGCAAATCTAAACAACCTTGAGATTCCATCTCATACCAGTCAGAATGGCTAAGATCAAAAATTCAGGTGGCAGCAGATGCTGGTGAGGATGTGGAGAAAGGGAACACTCCTCCATTGCTGTTGGGATTGCAAGATTGGTGGAGTTTTTCTTAAATGACAGTTCTTCCTCCTATTTAAGTCTAGCTTGTTTCAAGCTAATATTAAGTCTAAGCAGTTTAGTAAAATAAAAATTCAATTGCATTATTTGGAAGAATCATAACTAGTCACAGCATTGATATGGCATTTTTATATAAAAAGGGAATAGTTACAAATCAAATGTTTACTGAATCACAATCTCATATTGGAAGGGAATTTATGTTATATTTGAAATCAGTTGCTGTGGATTGACCACCAAGTGTCCACATCTATCTCATGTGTTCAAACAATTCACCCCTAATTCAAGTGTTGTTTGGAAGAGTCAGTAAAGATTTAAGCTATGAAGCTTCACTGGGGGAAGTATATTGTAACCTGGTTTCATCCTCTGCTTCCTGTCTATAGATACAAGGTAACCAGATAATTTCTCAAGCTCCTGCAAGTATGATTTACCAACAACGATAGACAATATATTTAAACTGTCCGCCAATAAACAACAACAAACACTTCTTTTGGTAAAATAATAATATAAATAAATAAATAAATGCAAATTATCAGACCTATTGAATATGGTCAGGTTTAGAAACAAAATTTGTATGAAATTAAGGCAGAAGATTTTGTAGTGAAGTATAAAAATATTTTAAAGTACTTAGCTTGAATAACTAAGAAGATAACATCCCCAAACTACAAGAGGGAAATGATGTCACTAGAAAAAATTATTATAATGATTTTTCTGTGGCTATCTGTTCAGGTTGTGTCAACACTTATCTGTTGTCTTTTATAATTGGTGTCTTTGATGTTTCTCTCTAGTACTCTAATGATGTTAAGACAATATTTTGTTGAAGTACAAAACCCCATGATCTAAAATATAGTTCAAAGTGGCACCAAACCAGAAAAAGGCAAGTCATAGTTATAAATAATAAAATAATGGACAATGTGCATTTCCAAAGGATTTTCTTTCCTTAAATAAGTCATAGTTTTGTGTATCACTAGCATAATAACTAAGTTGTTTTGGGTTTTATTTTGTCTGTGTCTTTTCAGGCAGGTTCTCACTATGGATCTCAGCTGCCTAGGGACTTGTTCTGGAGACCAGGCTGTCCTGAACTGAGAGAAATTTGCTTATATATGCCTTTCCAGTGCTAGAACTGACATTTTGTACCACCTTGACCAGTTTCTAAACTTTTAAGATAATTGTTGAAGGGATTATAGATATTTAAATGTCCAAAATAAAATTAATTTCTATCCACCATAAATCATTTTGGTGGGAGATAAACCAGCTGAATGGAATGTAAATTTATTTAGAAATCATGGCTCATATTACAAACTTATGATCTAAGAGAACTTACAAGATTTTATCTCTCAAGGCCAGCCTGGTCTACAGAGTGAGTTCCAGGACAGCCAGGACCGCACAGAGAAACCCTGTCTTGAAAAACCAAAAATAAATAAATAAATAAATAAATAAATAAATAAACTTTATCTCATTTTGAACTCTCCTCCACAAAGTCATTAACCTTCACTATTTCTCTACTCAGTTTTTAACTGGGTAATTTATTTGTGGAAGTGAGATATTGAAGTAACCTGTTCCTGTGTTTGGGTTAATTTGTAGCTTATATAGTAATATTAGTTAAATGAACTTGGGTGTGTCTTTTTTCAGTGAATGTGACCAGAATGGTAATTTTCTCTTGACAGAGTTTTCCTATATGTACTCACTCTTAAGGAAAATATATAAAATTTTCGGGATGGAGATGAAAACAATCATTGCAGGTTAGATAACTCAGATCTAGGAGTTTATAAAAGAAATAGAGAGATAAATAACATTAAAGATGCTTCAATATGGAAACACACTAATATAGATTTAACCTAAAATATACGTAGGAATTAAATATGTGAGTATATATATTGAGGCAAAGAGACTGTTCAGTAGATAATGGCAGCATACTGTGCTTGCAGAAGACCCGATTTCTTTTCCTAACACACATATCATGTAGCTCACAACTATAGTTCTAGGAAAATGGAAGGCATGATCCCCTGGGACTGGACGGTCCGAGCACCATGGTTACTTTACTACTTTGAGTTTCAATGAGCTCTGAAACTTGCTTTCACATTCCCCAAAACAAATAGCTACACACAGACATAAATAAAAATAAAGTCAAATATTTTTCTTTGTTTTAGTTTGATTCATTTTTTGTTCTGTAGCACTAGCTGTCCAGGAACTCTGAAGACCAGACTGACCTCAATCTCACAAAGACTTTCTGCTTCTGCTTCTAGAGTGCTGGAATTAAGGGCATGGTCCACTACTGCCAAGCTTAAACTTAAAGTCTTTTGAAAAACATCTGTATCTATAGTTAATTTAAAAGAGCTATATTCAATATTTAAAATATTAATTCAATATTCAATATTAAAAATACACTAAGAAATTGTTCTTTCTTTCATTTTTTATTAGATATTTTCTTTATTTACATTTCAAATGCTATCCCAAAATTCCCCTCTATACTCCCCCTGCCCTGCTTCCCAACCCACCCACTCCTGCTTCCTGGACCTGGCATTCCCCTACACTGAAGCATCTAGCCCTCACAGTATCAAGGGCCTCTCCTTCCAATGATGACCTACTAGGTCATC
This sequence comes from Mus pahari, assembly GCF_900095145.1. Lineage (NCBI taxonomy): Eukaryota > Metazoa > Chordata > Mammalia > Rodentia > Muridae > Mus > Mus pahari. The sequence goes on from NC_034613.1 coordinate 55,260,968, forward strand.
CTCTGCTACATATGCAACTAGAGATATGGTTCTGTGGGGGTAATGATTAGTTCATATTTTTGAAATTGTTCTTGCCACCATATCCACCAGGTTTGTCTGCATGTGGGTCCCGCAACAACTGGTGTCATAGGAAGCTATCTGTAAAGCTGTTGCCTATCTGTGTAATCTATTTCTCTAACTGGGCTGCTTTGTCTGGCCTCAATGAGAGAGGATGTGCCAACATCTGCAGAGGCTTGATGTGATAGGGTAGGTGGAATATGAGGAGGGGACACTGTCTCAGAGGAGAAGAGGACTGGGGATAGGGATAAGGACTGTGTGATGGGAGATCTGGAGGAAGGGGGGAGTAATCTGGATGTAAAGTGAATAAATAAAAAAATTAATGGAAAAATATCTCAATTGTTCAGTTTTCCCAATGAAGACTTGACAGACAAATGTTAAGAGTTAACTCCTCCTAACTCAGAGAGGTAGAGAAAGCACAAAGCTGAACTTCTTCCTCAGCCAATGTACCAAAGTGAAAGGAAAGTTTTTCTCCATTCTCCATGGTATCTCAAAATCACCTCTAACTGAATAATTCTCCTTTCCACTTCCTGTGAGGTTGTCGTTATAACATCCTCCATGTTTTTTTTTTTTTTTAATTCTATGTTCCCTCCTTGTCAAACAGATGCTTGCTCTACCTCTTGACCTGTAGTTGACTTCATTTAATCCTTTTTATAATAAACAGAAAGCCCTTAGATAAAAGGTTTGTGCTCAGGCTGAGCTATACCACAACTAGAAACAGGTTTTTTTTTTCAATAAATAACACAATATTAGGATTTCTAGTGTGATAAATATCTTGCAATACCTCTCTTCTCCATAGATGGCTGTTCAGACTGTCAGACATAGACATGGAAATTTGCATTGTGCTAGTATTCACAGCTACTATGAGTTTGTGGTTCTTGTGTCTGTCCTGGTTAGATGGTATTCAACAGCTCCCCACCCATTATCCAGTCCACAACATTTTCTGAAATGTGTCATGGGCTTTAAGGTTTGTGATAAATGTCTTGCCTAGGTATGAGGACTTAACTATTTTTTATTTTCAGCATGTTGTCCATCTATCGGTCATTGCATTTATGAAATGGCCATTTTGATATTTTACTTATCTTTAAAAAGAGTTCAGATTGGGCCATACTGTGTAGCTTTGGCAGCCCTAGAACTATCTATGTACACCAGATTGGATTTGAACTTTCAAGATCTACTTGTCTCTGCCTCCTGAGTATTGAAAGTAAGACTTGCACCACCATGTCTACCTCCAATGGCTATTTTTAAAATGGTCTCCTGTACAGGGGATTTTTGGAATAGCATTTGAAATGTAAATGAAGAAAATATCTAATAAAAAATTGAAAAAAAATGGCCTCCTTATCTGGTACTTTCCCTATGAATATTGTTTATGTCCTTCCCCTTTAATATGGGCAGATTTGCAACTCTTCCAAATGAATAGCCTATATCTCTGGACATGTTACCTTATCTTACAGTAAATCAAAGACTACACATCAAGGTGATGGTGGAACATGTCTTTGATGATTTCTGTAAGATGGAAATGGGCATGGTGGCACATTCTTTTGAGTTCAAAACCAGCCTGGTATTCAGAGCAAGTTCCATGACAGCCAGGACTAAAAACAAACAAACAAACAAACAAAAAAACATGGCCTCTCCTCCCAACCCCTAATTGAAAATAGTTCTTGTTGGCAGTTGGTGGTGGCACAAACCATTAATCCCAGCACTTGGAATGTAGAGACACGTGGATCATTCTGTGAATTCGAGGACACCTCAAACTATACAGAAAATCCTCATTTTGCAAACCAAAAAATTAAATAAATAAATAAAAACCCAACCCCAGTAGAAAACAAAACAAACAAAATCCAAGCAAAACAACAACAAAAAGATGCAAATAAAATCAAAGACAAAAAACTATACAAATGTCTCTATCTCTGTTGGATTTACCTGAGTTATAACTTTAAACTGTCACATTAGAAGTTTAACTAGCTGGGCTATCATGCCAGGAAGAAAGACATCCTATATAGAAAAGAGATACAGTGTTTTCCTGACAACTTCAACTGAGAGCTCAGCCTATAGTAAACATGAAACTACAGAACATAAAATGCAAGCAATTTTAAGCAAGCAGCCCAATATTATTTATAAGACACTAATTCCAGATAGAATGTGATGGTAACTGCATAAGGAACCAGGAGGCATGGATATCTAAGTCTTCTCCAAATTCCTAAATGACAGCAACCTTATTTTTATGCAACAAACTTGCAAAATTATTATCATTTTAAACAATTAGCATGTAAATAATTTATTACTTAGTAATACCAAATGGATTTTATGGGTTGTTGTTAATAACAAATGAAATAGTCATTTAAAATTCCATGGGTATTATTTAAGGTTTTCTCTAAATATTACTAGCTCTTATTGTTAATGATATAGATAACATTATTTATGTTTTTATTTATTGCTGTCTTCCTAATTGGTCAATGCAGTCTTGATCTTATAATTCTAGAACTGTATATAGAATTAACAATACTTTTAGCAAAGATCCTTAAAATTATATATAATAATTAAAGAGATATATTGTCCTATACTGTATTTGATTCTTTATTTTCCATTCAAATTGTTTCAATGCTTGAGTTACTGACCCTTATTATAATCATTTTAAAAAGTAATTTAATCAAATGACCTCTTTATTCATTTGGTCTTAAAAATAAGTATTATAACCAATAAACTAGGAATTTAATTTTATTTTTAATTTTTGATTCTCAACTATTATGAATATATTTCATAAGAAGTGCATCATAAACTACTAGTGAAGAGTTAAAAATGATGAATAATATTTTTACATCTCATTTTAAAGTTTATTCTAAAATGTGTGCTCTTATTTGCTCTTGATAGATTTTATGTTGCTTTTCTTTATCATTTTATTGGAATTTTAAAGTACTATGGCAAAAGGAGTTTTACTAGAGCATTATTTTTGTACAAGCTGAATAAAAAACTGCATGTATATGAAAGCCTCTGCAAAACATTGAGTGTCAAAAGCCATTAATTCCTCTGAAAGCTGACTGCACCCACACTACATTCTGAGAATTTGATTTCAGCTAAGCCTTTCTTGATGTTCAAAATCCTTCATCATTTTCCTTATATCATGATGAGTTCCTCTTACACATCTCACAGATTTTGTTCAAATGTCTACACTCTTCTCCCAAGCTACAAGAAGCTGATATAGCAGCTTAATTGACATAGATGGAAGCTAACCAGAGCAAAGTTCATCTTCTCTTTTTTAATTCACTACCTTTCTAGATTTTCAATTGCCTTTTTTATTATTTTTAATTGTTCAAAGCAATAGCGGATCCTTTTGCATTCTAAAACTAATTTTTCTGTTATTTAGAACGTATCTATTCCTGATTTACCTAGAAATATGTTTTATCATTCTCTTATTTTTTGGTACTATAATCCTTACTTACTAACTGCTCTTCTTTTTCCTAAATGCATACTAAGATTTGAAGGTTTATTCTTTTTCCTTTTAATTGAAAATATTTTTTTCTCACATAATATACCATAAGTACAGTTTCCTCTCCCTCTACTTCTCCCAGTTTCTCGCCACCTCTCCTCCCATTTAGATCCCCATTCTGTGTTTCATTAGAAAACAATCAGTTTTCTCAGGGGTAATAATAAGGCACAACAATGTAAAATATAATAAGGTAAAACAAAAACTAACAATTAAGAATTGGACACAATAAACCAACAGAAGGAAAAGAGCACAAGAAAAGACAAGAGAAATTGAGATTTTCTAATTCACAGTAAGGGATTCCAGAAAACACCAAACTAGAAGCCATAATATCTGAACAGAAAAGCTGGTCGAGATACATGCAGGCCCTTTGCATGCTAAGTCAGTCTTTATGTATTCATGTTGATTTAGAGGGCCTTGTTCTTCTGGTGTCCTCCATCCCCTATGGCTCTTATATGTTTTCTGCCTCTCCGTCAGGCACTCCCTGAGCTCTGAGAGGAAAGATTTGATGAAGACATCCCATTTAAAGCTGAGCATTCAAAGGTCTGTCACTCTCAATGTAATGTCCAGCTGTAGATCTCTGTATTTGTGGACTCCATTCCCCTCCCCTACCCTGTGCGTTAATAATCTTTTATCTTCAGTTTTCTCTAAGAAACTATTTAGGTTCTTTCCTACTGCTTAAAATTTACTGACTATTAGTAGACATACAATATTAAATCCATTGTACCTACTGTTCTATTATATTCCCATTGCTACATTTCAAAAAGTATTATCATTTCAATATTATATAGGGGAAATGTGGTATTATTATTATTAAAATGCCCCCACAAGTTTATGCTCAGAATATTAGTAGAAAATTTAAAGTCATTTGCAGCTTGTGTTCAGAAACTATTCTGTTTTGGCACTGCTTTTCTAATAAGTTTGTACACAGCTTAAGTTAAAGCTCTTAAGTATTTCATTCAAAGCCTTATCACATCTCTAGAGATCATTGTGTAAAAAGAAGAAAGTGACTGATAAATCCATCTCTAATTGAGTTGCTTCTCTTATTCATAATGAATAGTCCCAAATGATCCTAATGTATTTAAAAATGTTAACGAGGAATGAAGTCCTAAGCACATGATACTAGCTATGCAAATTAAGTGTTTTAAGTGTCAATGATTAATTTTTAACTTGAAAACCTTCTCTACAAATGAGATTCATTTATGATTGCTATAAACCACTGATATCCTTCTCGAGGACATTTATTTAATGTGAAAATTGGACAAACAGCTACTGACTGACCCAAACATTCTAGAAATATGTTTCTTCTCTATTAGAGTCAAGAAATTCCCTAAAGAATGCCTGTTTATAAGCTTTCTGAAGAAATAAAATGAGGTAAATTCCTTACATTCTTATAATATTCAGTGTACTGGATAGCTTTGTGTCAACTTGACACAGCTGGAGTTATCACAGAGAAAGGAGCTTCAGTTGGGGAAATGCCTCCATGAGATCCAGCTNTAAGGCATTTTCTCAATTAGTGATCAAGGGGGGAGGTTCCCTTGTGGGTGGTGCCATCTCTGGGCTGGTAGTCTTGGGTTCTATAAGAGAGTGGACTGAGCAAGCCAGGGGAAGCAAGCCAGTAAAGAACATCACTCCATGGCTTCTGCATCAGCTCCTGCTCCCTGACCAGGTTGAGTTCCAGTCCTGATTCCTTTGGTGATCAACAACAGTATGGATATGTAAGCCAAATAAACCCTTTCCTCCCCAACTTGCTTCTTGGCTGTGATGTTTGTGCAGGAATAGAAACCCTGACTAAGACATTCAGTTTTGTTGGGGTAGACAAGGTGTCCATAAAATTATCTTATTTTCTCTTTCACATTGCTATACAGTAAAGCTTACAGATAAATTGAATCAGTACTGCAGAAATAAAGATAATACTTCATTTTTTCCTTGTATATAATGCTGCTCCATGTTCCTTACTCTGGTCAGATTAAAAACATTACCTCTTTAAAATGTTTTCATTATTAGCTTCTGCAAACACTTTTCATTTTATTTTTTACTTTTTATTAAATATTTTCTTTATTTACATTTCAAATGCTATCCCAAAAGTTCCCTATATCCTCCCCCCACCCTGCTCCCCTACCTACCCACTCCCACTTCTTGGCCCTGGTATTCCCCTGTACTGGGGCATATAAAGTTTGCAAGACCTAGGGGCCTCTCTTCCAAACTAGGCCATCTTCTGCTACATATGCAGCAAGAGACAGGAGCTCTGGGGGTACTAGTTAGTTCATATTGTTGTTCCACCTATAAGTTTGCAGACTCCTTCAGCTCCTTGGGTACTTTCTCTAGCTCCTCCGTTGGGGGACCTGTGTTCTATCCATTAGATGACTGTGAGCATCCTCTTCTGTATTTGCCGTGCACTGGCATAGCCTCACACGAGATAGCTATATCTGGGTCCTTTCAGCAAAATCTTGCTGTCATATGCAATAGTGTCTGGGTTTTCAAAAGTAAGTAGGCTATAAAATTTAAACCAATAAAAACTGATAAATGTTCCTACTAGAAAAATAAATGGTACTCTTACAATCTAGTTACCAGAAGAAGAATCCAGTATAATCCCATAATTACACTTATCAAAAATTTCCCTGCTATTCCATACCATGATGGACTATAGTGTATAAATATAAGCCAAATAAACCTTTTCTTCCACTCCTGTTATTCAAATTGTGTCCTCTGCATCTTGCTTGATTAGAGTTAAAATTGTAAGCCATTAGCTGTATTTGAATGCCTGGTCTTTACTTCTCCATCATGGACTTTAACACTATAGAACTGTAAGCCAAATTAAATGCTTTCATTTTATGAAAAAAATATTAGACTTATAATCACCTGAAAATGCAAGTTAGTAGATAGTTAATAATTTTCTGTCATAAAAATGATTAGAAATTTTATAAATCATTTTCATAATGAGTAAATACATGTAGAGTTATATATAGGTCCTTATGATAATCGTATTACATATATCATTTTAATGAAGATATATTCTTATACATATCAAATTGTTTTGAAATTTTTATTTTATAAACATATGCATTACGGTTATTTTGTTACATATTTGAATGTAATACAAATTTTGATAGCTGCATATCTTGAAACAACAAACATTGACCAAGTTAAATTGCCTGAATGATGTTAAATTAGAACATAACCAAGGAAGACACTGTTAGTAGAAAGAATGACTAATAATTAACAATGTCACCTGTATGTCCACTAACTTCTTTCAAATTCTGGTTGAGTGTAGTTTTCATATGTTAACTACTTAAGACTATCTTGCTAATAGCAAAGATGGTATTAACATGCCTTAGTGTCCAGAGTGGCACATTATACAGAGAGAACCAAAAAGCTGTCTGTATGTATAAAAAAAATCTATATTTTTGATGACCACCAGAATAGGCTAATATAGTATGCAAGAAACAAAATATCATCCTTTTTTCTGTTTACTTATTAAATTGAACTTTATAATTATCATAACAATGTTTCACCAAAAACTAAACACAGTGTATATACTATATTGAACTATAACTACTATCTATTAATATAAGTACTTAGTTCCTGTTAACTTAGATAATTTCCTTTCTCACTGTATATTTTAATGAGTAAAAATCATTTCTTGAACATTGTTTTCATATTGGTAATGTTATATTGCTTTATTATAACAATTTATGATAATTTCCATGTTTATCAAAAGACTTTAGGAACTAAATGATTATTATACTGACCTCATGTGACCTAAACCTATAACACCCTTACTTATTTGTACCTATCTAAAATTATTTTTTAATGACTCAATCAATATGAATTATACAGTGTGGTTTTGAGCTTACCTTATAATATCTTCATATGGCAGCCATATTTTGAAGCTAATGAGTAGAAAACTTAAGCAACTTATCTGATTATGGTCATCTGTGCCTTAACATATGCAACATAGGTAAATACATATGAATAAATTAGTACAGTTTAAGAAGAAATTATATGATAGAGTACAATTTATCTCTAAGTGTTCATTCTGCCCTTAAATGAAAATATCAAAATATTATTATAGCCCAATAGTAAAGACATATAGAAGAGCTTCTTTTTAATGCCAAAAATTTTACTAGAAAATCTATTTTCTAGTAAAAAACTATTAGTTTTCCCAAGGTTCTTCATCTCATTGATGATTACACCTCTGCATTTTTGGAGATGTCAATACTATCTGCTAACCAACAAGATGAGCAGCTTCTATGGGATGGAAACTTCCTAAACTTTCAAGACAAGCTGTATGAATCTCAATTATCAAATTGGCATAAATCTTGTAGGCTGGCATTTCTACATGCTAAATCATTTCATTTCTCTCACTCATTTCAGCTAGATGGAGATCCTAAAATATTTACTAAGAAATGAATTTGATAAAGCAAATAATGTAAAGGTAAGTTGCCTGTGGCCCCCTGAACCAGATTGTCTAGCTCTGGGCTTGCTCTTAGGTCCTGAGGAGACTTGTAGGACTGGAAGAGTGTCCTGTTATCACGTAAAAGCCTTCAAATGCTCTACAACAAACCAGCTTGGAACCCTTCTCTCACCAGTACATTGCCAGTGGGGTCAGTTTGAGGCACAGTCGGCAGAGTCTGTTACTCTTAGCTCCATTGTCTGGCTTGTAGCTACCCATACCTTTCTTAGAAGTACAGCTGCCATCAGGATCATCTAGCCAGCACCAGGGAAAACCAGATGCCTAAATGACAGGGGAAGAACACACTCAATAAGACCCTGGACAATATGGCACCACCATAGCCCAGCTATTCTGCTACAGAAAATCCTGGATATCCTAATAAAATTGATGTACAAGAAAATGATCTTAAATCCAATCTTATGAAGATGATAGAGGCAGTTAAAGAGGACATGAAAAAATACCCTAAGGAAATACAGGAAAATATATTCAAACAGGTAGAGGCATTAAAAGAGAAGGCAAATACATAAAAGGAAATACAGGAAAATACATTCCAACAGGTGGAGGATATGAATAAATCTGTATAAGACCTGAAAAGGGAAATAGAATCAATTAAGATAACACAAACTGAGGCAATCCCAGAGATGGAAAACCTATGGGAAAGAGCAGAAAATACAGACTTGAATATCTTCAGCAAAATACAGGAGATAAAAGAGAATCTCGGGCACAGAAGATATATTTTTTTAAAAAAATCAATGTATCAGTCAATAAAAATGCAAAAAGGGATGCAGACACCTACAGCCAAATATTAGGTGGAACTCTGGGAGTCTTGCAGAAGAGTTGGGAGAAGGACAGGGTCTCCTGAGGAAGACCAACAGAGTCAACTATCCTGGAGCCTTGGGGGCTCCAAGAGACTGAATCACCAACTAAAGAGCAAGCAAGGTCTGGACAAATGTTGCAGATGAGTAGCTTGGTTCCCAAGCACAGGTGTTAGGGTTCTCCCTGAATCTGTTGCCTACCATTATGATCATAAAAAAACGAAGGAGCTATAAGAATATGTTCTGGTGGGGTGTCTCATGGGGCCCATGCTGAGGAATCCCTTCCCGCTAAGAGACCAGATACACACCAGTATGGTATAGAGTTTATTTAGGGCCATTTGGGAAGCAAGTTAAGAGGGTAGCAGAGTCAGAGAAAGGCAGAGAGAAGGAGAGAGTAGAGACATAGAGGCCAGCCATGATCATGTGGAGAGAGGGAGTAAGGGAATGGGGAGAGAGGGTGAGCAAGGGGCACAAGGCAAGAAAGAGAAGTAGGAGTAAGAGAGAGAAGGGGGCAAGCAGCCCCTTTGATAGTGGGCCAGGCCTACCTGGCTTTTGCCAGGTAACTGTGAGGGGGGAGTCCAGACAGAACACCAACATGTACAGAAAGGCTGGGTTCCAGTGCCCTATATGCTCTGATGACCAGCAGCTCAAAAACTTTGCCCAGTTATTAATACTTCTGAAGAGGACATGGGTATATTTTATACAGCTGAAAAAATGAGGAGATGAGTTGGCTAACCTTGGAAGGATGCCTCTGTGGGAAAGCAGGTTCAACTTGCTGTCATCCTAGAGGAAGAAGCTGTGGTTGTTCATTTCTGCCTACACTAGTTTTAGCCAAAAGTCAATCACTTATAAAAATCCATGCTTAGAATAGAAGAAGGGAAGAGAAGAGAAGGGAATGGGGAGAAAGGGGGCAATATGTAAGAAAAAGGCAAGAGTACAAGAGCATGAGAGAGAGAGAGGAGGGACCAAGCAGCCCCTTTAGTGGGCCAAGCCTACCTGGCTATTGCCAGGTTATTGTGGGGAGGAGCATACCTGGTTGCTGCCAGGAACTGTGGGGTGCGTTTAGACAGAATACCAACACTGCCAGCCCTTTGATAGTGTTCCGCTAAATGGACTGCCTTGTCTGACCTCAGTGTGGGAGGATGTGCCTAGTTCTGCAGTGACCTAATGTGCTAGAGGAGAGAAGGGGGGAAGCAGAAGCAGGGATGAAACCTAGGGAGAGCTCTCCCTTCTGAAAATAGAAGGAGAAGGAGGAATGAAAGAAGTTCTGCATGAAAGGGTACATACTGCGAAGAGAGGGTGAGCTGATATCGGGATTCAAAGCAAATGAATAAACAAATTAAAATTTTAAAATTAAAACAATGATATTAGCTGACAGATGAGATGAACAAAAGGAAGGATAGAGTTGAAACAATTGTCCATAGAAAAACATTATTAAAATAGACATTAATAAGCTTAAAAAATAAAATAACACTAAAACAGGACAGAGTCAAGCTTAATATTTCCTGAATTCACTGTACGCTTCACCTAGTCACTGGGCCTTGTGAAATTTTGCTTCTATATTTTAGCATGTTAATTGATATTGATATTATTTAGGTCTTGTTTATGCTGATATTCCTTGCTGAAACATTCATATAGTGTCTATAAAATAAAATGCATATTATAAGATGCATAATTTGAAGCTACAGTATTCAGCTATGCCATAACTCTATAAGCTTACACATTGGTTTATATGCTTCCAAACAACAGAAAACTATTATGATTTCATATTAGAGACTTTCCATTTTATGGCTAATTACTAGCCAGCTATGAGAGAGTAACTTCATTAGTCTTCAAATTTTTAAAATGAAAAACATAATTTCATTACTGTGAACATAACATGCCAATAAAATGGATTTGATTTGAATGTAAGGGTGAATAGAAAAGGAGGGGAAAACAGAAAAGAAAAAAAAAATAAAGAATGAGATTCTAAAACCCAGAATACTCATGAAAGCTTGAGTGGTATCAAAGAAATCCTTGAAGGTAGACAGCTATTCCATGAAGAATTACAAAGTAACACTGAAATAATTTACATAAGATTATGTTATCGAACAAGTGCAAGGAAGAAATATAAGCCAATTGTTATTTGAATATTTCCATTTAAATTGAACTCAAAATGAGCTGTCTAGTTTATGGATCACAGTTCTTTAGGAAGAGAACAAAAATCCTGTTTAGAAGGCTTCCTCTACCATAGAAGAAAGTAAAAACCCATACTGATCAACTAAACTGTTACCTGCCACATTGTTTTAATTTTTATTGAGTTGGTCATGAAGTCAGGGCATGAACAAGAGAATACTAATAGAGTTGAAGGTATCCCTTGTCAGGGAAGAAGTTATAGCAACCACTGAGAAAATCCGAGATGTACATTAAATTAGAACATCATAGCATCAATATGAAATCTTGGTTTTGAAAGCATTTGGAAACCCATTTTCATGTGTTCCTTTAATCCATGAAATATGGACATAAGGGTACTGTTGCAAGGCAGACATGAGCTAAATCAAGGTGTATTTCTCTTAGATACTCCAAGGAAGAGAATCTTAACTGCAACTTCTCTATGTGAAAGCAAAAGAAAAACTGTAAGATGGTTCTGAGGCTGATTCCCCAGGGGAAGGTATCTGAATATAGCTACAGAATTAGACTGATGCATTGGCCTCAGGGGGCAACAAATGGGAATTGTCTTAAATAGTCTTTACTTTCAAAGGGTATTGTTTATTCTTAGGTGATATACAAATTCTTAGAGTACTATAAAATAATTGTGACAGGAGTTGTTGTACCAATTTGTACCACCATGCCAGATTTCTTTCAGCAAATAATATTGTTTTAGCTAGGAATTTATTATTGTAAAGAAACACCATGACCAAGGCAACTCTTATACATAAAACATTTCATTGGAACTGGCTTACATTTTCCAAGGTTCAGTTCAGTTCATCACCAGCATGGCAGAAAGCATGCAGTGTCCAGGGAGACATTATGTTGGAGGACCCAAGAATTGTATGTCTTAATCAAAGGCAGACAGGGGGAGGCTCTCATTCCACTCTGTGCAGATCCTGAGCATAGGAAACAACAAAGACACACCACACACTTCCTGGAGGCCAAGCTTCCAAACACACCAGTCTATGAGGGCCAAATCTATTTAAACCATCTCTTTCCACTCCCTGGTGCTTGTAGACATAAGATTAAGGCAAAATGTATTTAGTCCAACATCAAAAGTCCTCATTGTTAATAATAATTTCTAAAGTATTTAAATGTCCAAAGTTCAAAGTCTCTTCTGAGACTTATATAATCTTAATGGCAATCCCCAGTAAGAAAAATATCAAAGGCAAATCATGTACTTCTAACATGAAGATTCAGACATTTTGGAATGGCAATGTATGTCTAACTCCTTCAAGCTTTGTTGACTGCCATACAGTACTTCCTCTTGGACTGGTTCCATGCCCTGTTAGCTGCATTTTTTGTCAGGTATCCCATGGCTTTTGGTATATCTATCATCGTGGGGTCTCCAAGACAACTTCAACTTCACAGCTTCTTATTCCATCATCTGGGATCCACACATGATCTTCTTGGTTCCTCCAATGGGCTTGGGTTACTTCTTCAGCTCTGCCCTCTGTAGCTCTCCTGGCTCTGGCTGTGCTCCACTCCATTGCAAATGCAGATCTTTGTGGTTATCCCATGGTACTGTCATCTCCAATATGCTGGGGTCTTCTGCTGCAACTAGACTTCTCCAATAGCCTTCAAAGTTTCCTTTCATGGTGCCAAGCCTCAACTTTTCATATGACCCTCTCAGTCTTGGGCCTTCAGCTGACACTGAAGCTATGCTTTCACCAATGGCCTTTCCTGGACTCTCATACTGCCAAGCCTCAGCTACTTTCCATGACTACTTTATGCCTTCAAAACCAGTACCACTTGAATGATTCTTACATATTACCAATTCTGGATGGTAATATGATTCTTACATATTACCAATTCTGGATGACAGTACGATGTCTATCTCTGGAATACAGCTTTGTGCTCTCAGAAAGCATTTCCCAGAAGTTTACACCTCAGTGATGCTGATCTCTTCTCAATCACTGCTAATTTCTTAGCATCAGTTTTCCAGAATCTATTGTCCCAGTAACCTCATCTATTTTTGACTCTAAGAATCAAAGTAAGAATCATGTTGCTGACATTTCTGACTTTCATGGATTGCTGGAGTTTGAAATTAGCTCCATTATTATTACATCTTAATCCAGTTTTCTTTCTTCAGTTTTATTCAATGTCTAAGCTTTACTGTCCTGAAAACTGTTCTGTAGACTGACTTTCAACTCAGCCATTTTTATGACTCTGTCTCCTGAGTTCTTGGATTAAAACCTGTACTATCTAGCATGGACATAAACTTTTCTTTATTTGGAACTTGCTTGGTACCAGGCTGATCTTGAAGTCAGAGATCTGCTTGCCTCTGCCTTTTAAAGGCATGTATTACCAAGTCTGAATCAAATCTTTTCATGACCACTATGCCTCAAGATCTGGATCAAAAGTGTGTCATCCCATAACAAGATCCATATCAAAACCTTGTGTCTACCAGCCTTAAAATCTGAATCAATGAATGTGACCTCCATTTGTGGATTGCAGTTCCTTCCAGATTAAACATCCAAATGAAAACAATAACCAGGAAATTATAATGTCTAACATAATACAACAATCCCTTGTTCAACTGCAAATGCATAAACAATAATCTTAGCTGGGTGGGATCTTGCCCCATGATCACCATTCCCTTAATTCAATTTAATATCCTTGAACACTGGATTTAGCTCCTTTCCATTACTTGGTACCTCTTTATCACTTTCAAACATCTGAATTCTTCACCAAATATAACAAGAGCAGTCTCTAAGCCTCATACTAAAATTCTTTTCCCCTGAAACATCTTGAACCAGGTCTATATAGTTCAAATTACCCTCAGCACCACTGTCTTCCATGCTTCTACAAGTATGGCTCATTAAGCCCCAGTTAAAGCATCCTACTGCTTTCATAATCCAAAATACCAAATCCACATTCTTCCAAACAAAAACATGGTCAGGGTTACCATAATAACAACCTTATTCCTGGTACCAACTTCTATCTTAGTGATTTACTGTAATGTAGAGACACCATGACAAAGGCAACTATTATACATAAAACATTTCATTGGAGCTGGCTTAAAGTTTTAGAGATTCCATCATTTATAATCATGGTGGGAAGGATGGTGGTATCCAGGCAGACATAATGATGCTAAGGAGCCAAGATTTCTTTATCTTGATCCAAAGGCATCTAGAAGGAGGCTCGCATTTGGGCAAAGCCTGAATATAGTAAACATCAAAGCTCATACCTACAGTGGAATACTTCAGTCAATAAAGCCACACCTACCAATTTAATGCCTTACCTCCTAGTAGTGCCACTTCTTGTGGGCCAAACATTCAAACACATGAGTGTGTGGGGCCAAATCTATTCAAACCACTAAAATACTTTGTATTATGCCAAACAATGAGTAGAGAGTAATAGTTTAATTTCTATGTTGCTAGTGTTAAGCAGGATGAGTAATATTAAGGAGTGATTTATACAACAATACACTCATGCTCATCATATATAGGAATACAGGATTTTAATCATTAGAGAGTCATGTAAATTTATTAGATATTAGAAGAAGAGCATAGCAAAGCACACTGCTATGATGACTAGAATTTTTCTTTCTTTTCTTCAAACTGTTTAACCTGACTGTTGGAATGGTCACAGAAACAGTTAGATATTCACCAGAAGTACATAAAGGCTAAATGAAATAGTTATACTTTTATATTACCTTGAAGAATTGAATTTGCCAGCGTGTCTTTTTGTGCTGCCTTCTGAAGTTATTTCTAGCTTATGGTAAGTCAACTAGTTGCTTCCAAGATACATTACAATAAGCTATAATATTTAGTAGATAAGGAGTATTAAATGCATTTTCACTTATAGTATTGTAAATTTGCAATACATCCAATTAGACATTACTCCATCATAATTTAATCAGTATTTGTTATATATTTGAATATATGTGATACATCAATATTTCTTCTTATTCATGTATTTGTTCACTTTTCCCAATTTTATATGTAGACTTATTTCTAGGAGTGTTGATGTACTTTCCATGGCTTTCAATGTATTGAAATTTATTGGAATTTCTTAATTATTCATAATACTTATCAATAACTAATAAGCTACCTCTAAAGAAAACATGTGAATATAGATAGGACAAGGAGTAACAATGAGTGACATGAGTAGGATTTAACATCATCATTACAGTGCTTTAACATTTCTGTTTTTTTTTTTACCTATGATGTATATCAAAATAACTATGCCCACAATTAATAGTGTTCTTGAAAGACTGAAACAAAAAATGGGAAATGTGAGCCAAACTATTTTTAAAGATATAATAGATGATGTTGATAAAGCATTGATCCTGCTCTTATTGAAAACTTTTAAATGGGAATAAAGAATCCTTTATCCTAAAGATATCTGTGCCCTGCCAGTTCATTAAGGCATAGTCATTTTATAAGCATTTTATTGGTTAATTTGGGAGTGTAGTTTGTATTCTATGTGAGGCCCATGTTGTTAAAGACATAGTCCCAAGCTTGAGGCATTACTGGACAGTAGTGAGACCTTAAAGATGGAGAACTTCTTGAAATAATGTTTATTCATTGTAGGCTACATATATCTATCTCTGCACATATTCCTATCTCTTCATCCTGCCTCAGTTTTTATTTGACATACTCTTGCCATAACTATTTTGTTGCCACAGACCCAAAGGAATACTGCTGGCATATAATGGTCTAGAACAATTTAAGTCATCAGCACAAATCATACTTTCATCCTTTTAAGGTGATTTCTCAGATATCTGTTATGAAGACAACTAATGCATCATCCTAATATCATCCCAATATCGCTCCTTCTTTCAAGGACTGATTTAACCTCAATGCTGATAAATATTTTGCTGTTATACATGGATAATATTTCCTTCACCTAGAAATTTTCATCTATCATCCACTTTTTTAAAGTTTTTTTTTCAATCTCACTATTATTTCTTAACCTTATACTCACAGTTCTAATAGTTATAAGACTTTTATGTTGTTTTTCTCTTTCCTGTTTTTATGATCTCTAGCTTTTATCAGTTTAGAAAGTTGATACTCTCCCATATGAGCTGTCAAGATTGATGTCCCCGAAGCTTCAGAGGTAGGTAATCATTATCTATATTTGTTTAAAAATTGACATACACAGAATACATTCAGTCTCTGAATGATAATGCCCAATGGGTTTCTGTATGTTGCATCACTTTTCTGACACTTGTTTTATAGTTATCTTACAGATAAGACATCTTAGGACAAAAATTGTCTATCCCTATAATCTTGTTCCTTTGTGGTATTCTCTGTATCAATGACTGAGATCATCAAAATACATTTGATTTACCCAAGAGTAAGGAAACATATTTACTATACTTTATTTCATTTGAATACCTTGTCGTTTAAATCTTATAAACATTTGCTGAATGAATACAGTCATTTCAGTTCCCATAACCTTTCAAAAATATAAGTGATTATCATATATCACTAAAAATAGCTTTAGCATATCTTGAAACCTGTATCTCTCAAATTCAAACCTTAGTTTTATTAGCTATTTCCTGTGTATTATATATCCATCGTCTCCCTTTCTACATCTGTAGAGTCAAAATAATTGAGTTTACTCACAATTTAACTTTTGAGGTAAGCTAGTTAATATATGTAAACCACTGTGAAAGCAATTGTTACTTGCCATATTAAAACCAAAATTATTTTCTCAAAATATAATTTTAACAATTTTATATAAATATCATTTATCTATTAAGTATGGCTATTGTAAGTTGCTTCAAATACATAGTGTATTTCATAAAATAACCAACAAACCTATACAGTTTGGTCTGTACATTTCTGACCAAATTCACCATGCATTATTTGCACCTTCCTTCTCATGAACCTTAAAACTTTTTTATGGACTATCTCCTCTTCGTGTAAAGTCCCAATCTCCATTTTTGTGTTTCTTAATTATTCCTCATTATTTAAATCCAAACTCAATGAAATATGTAAAATATTTCTGCCTAACTTGTCTAGCTGAAAGGAATAGTACTGGCTTAGAGGAGGTACATTGATGAAGCTACAGCATGTGCTTCTCATCTAAGGAGTATGGAAACATTAGAAGAAGATAAATGTTGGAAGCAAAGAAATACTGTGTATATTCAAATGTTACTTTTGATTTTCTAAGACCCAGGGAAGAAAAGAAACTAGCATCCATGGGAAATAGAAGAGACCACAACTAGTCCTCATTCATTGCAGAGGTGGCATTGCCATAGAAAGCAATAATGGTTAGTTTATTCCATCCTCATAGTTTCAAGTTTCCTGAGAAAAAAGTAATACTTCACTCAGAAGAAGAGCAGCCATCAGGTGATCTGAGAACTGCTACATCAATCTGGCCAGCCTGCAAATGTCAGGGAACCTGAGGAAGTTATCTATCCTGCCAATGTCTTATGAACCCAGTTCATTGACAAAGTATGACCAGACACACACACAAGTTTATATTGTTCAGGCACAATAAAGTTAAGCATACATGTGGGATATGAGTTGCTCAGCATTTATTTCTGCCATTCTGTTTTGATTGTAATATGAAAGTTTAGGGTGAAAAAAAAAAGAGACAAGACAAAATATAGAAAGAAACAAAATGCTTCCCTTATTGAGTTCATTATCCTAAATGTCAAATCGTAGTCACACTTACACCATCAGGATAGCACAATATTAGATTATTACATTTACATTACAAGGACATGTAAGTCCTTAGTTAAGCCAGGTAAACAGAGATTGTGACATAAATACTATTTTATACACATTTTTTTTTACATCTGAACAATATCTGTCACACCCAAAATTGTTCTGATCAAACAGACCAAAGTGTTCTTGTCAGATTGACGTTGAAACCTCGGGAATATGATAGACGTTAAAAATGAATTTGTTGAATAAATAAATCAATATGCCAAACCAAGATGCCAAAAAATGAGATGAAATGATGTTGGCTACATATAGAATCAATAGAAAATATTACTCTCTTGAAAATTTATTTACATATTCAATAGAATAGCATCACTGTGCTGATGAAAGAATGGAATTACATCATAGAAGTCCATGAGCTTTTTTATTGAAATATCTAGACACTTCTGGGCACTTCTAAATTCTAAGATGTTTTTCATCAAGAAACAGTGTAATATACCATAAAAGATTGTGCTACACTCAACTGCTAGACTGATCATGTAAGAAACAGAAGCGTGGGAATGTGCCCTTTATGTGGATTTCAGTAGAGAGTGAAATATTGCTTTGAGCTTTCCAAATCTCTCTGTAATTCAGTACTGATAGATCTGAAAGTTTATTTATAACCTTTCAACCTTTCTTATTCCCCCAAATCACAGAAAGGAGATGCTTGTATTTGTCAGCATAGCGGAAGCATCCAGATAGCTTTATATATACTTTTAAATGGTTCAGTCCCATCTTCACAGAATGATTCATTTTGATCAGATATCACTTTATGCATATAATTAAAATAGTCCATCACTCTTATGACATTAACAGCCTGATACAAATTTCCCCTTCCAAGGAATAGCATCTAATTTGTCTATTAACAATATATTTTAAGGAGAAAATTGACATTTTTAGTTATTTTCCCTTTAATTTATTTATTCACTCACTTTACATCCTGATTACAGTCCACTTCCTTACAGTTCCGCACTCACAAAGACCTTCCTCCCTCCTGATTAACAACTCATCCTGGCACATCAAGTCACTGTAGGACTAGGCACATCTCCTACTGAGACCAGCCCAGTTAGGGGATCAGGATATACAGGCAGGGTAAGCCCTCACTCTAGTTGTTGGAGGATCCACATAAACACCAAGCTGCACATCTGCTAGATCTATTGGGCAGGAGGCTAGGTCCTGCCCTTTTATGCTCTTTGGCTGATGGTTCATGCTCTGGGATCCATTAAGGGCCCAGGCTAGTTAATTCTTTGGTAGTCTTCTGGAGTCTCTATCCCCTTTGGGTCCCCCAGTCTTTCCTCCAACTCTTCCATAGGACTCCCTGAGGTCCATCTAATATTTGACTGTGGGTCTCTGCATCAGTTTCAGTCTGCTGCTCAATGGAACTCTAAGAGGACAATTTTCCTAGTCTCTTGTCTGCAAGTGTCTTAGTCAGGGTTTCTATTCCTGGACAAAACATCATGACCAAGAAACAAGTTGGGGAGGAAAGGGTTTATTCAGCTTACAATTCCATACTGCTATTCATCACCAAGGATGTCAGGACTGGAACTCAAGCAGGACAGGAAACAGGACCTGATGTAGAGACAATGGAGGGATGTTCTTTACTGGCTTGCTTCCCCTGGCTTGCTCAGCCTGCTCTCTTATAGAACCAAGACTACCAGCCCAGAGATGGCACCACTCACAAGGGGACCTCCCACCTTGATCACTAATTGAGAAAATGCCTTACAGCTGGATCTCGTGGAGATATTTCCCCAACTGAAGCTCCTTTCTCTGTGATAACTCCAGCTGTGTCAAGTAGACACAAAACTAGCCAGTATAGCAAGCAACATAGAATATCATTAATAGTGTCAGAGATTTGTGCTTTCTTTGCCCATGGGATGAGTCTCAAGTGGGGCCAGTCATTGATTGGATATTCTGCTCCATCTCCCATCTCTGTATTTCTTGTATACAGGATAAATTTGGGGGCAAAAGTTTTCTGTGTGGGTTTGTATCATTATTTTTCCACTGGGGGTCCTGTTTGGTTACAGGAAGTGCCCACTTCAGGCTCTACATCATCTATACTAGGAGTTTCAGCCACAGTCACACTCACAAACTATCTGGAATCTCCCTGATCCCAGGTTTCTGCCATACTCTAGAGATGCACACTGCTCACACCCACTGCCCTTTACCAATCACTTTTCTGGCCATCTCTCCCCAGCTTTCCCTGCACCTGATCTCCCTTTTCCCATTTATTTCTTCATCTCCTCTCCCACACTGTTCCTTCCCTCCATCTATCTCTCATGTTTCTTTTATTTTCCTCTGTGAATAAGATTCAAGCATCAACCTTGGGTCCTCTTTTTAGCTTTTGTGGGGTCTGTGGATTATATGGCTTATATCTACTTGTATGTCAGAAAATTGGGAATAGTTCTACCACAAAACCCACCTATACCACTCCTAGACATATATCCAAATGATACCATACTACAAGGAAACTTACTCAACTATGTTCATAGCAGCTCTATTCCCAATACCCAGAAACTGAAGACAACCTAGATGTTCCTCACAGAAGAATGAATGAAAAAAAAATGTGGTTCACTTACATAATGGATAATAATGTTAATAATGTTAATAATGATAATAATGCTACCATCTGTGGCCACAGGTTACTGGGTTCCTGAAAGGAAAGCTGGGGCTGTATGGGATAGATGGCAAGAGAAGAATGAGCCCAAGACAAAGTTTCTGATCAAGGCCCAAAGTTTAATTATGAGTCTGAGCTTATAAAGAGAGCTAGGTGAATCCATCTCTCACTTTGCCAGAATCTCATTGCCATGTCAGGGTCTCATCAGGAAAACAGGTTCAGCCTCTTAGCAGGTAGCAGCATCTTGGAGGAAGCAGCACCATAATTCCCAGGCAGGGCCTTGGAGCATAAGTAAATTGTATGCCCCAGTCCAGCTAATTTTTAATAAAGAAAAGCTAGGAATTGTGCCCTCCTTGCCCCCCACTCTTGAACAGGCTGGCTCAAACCTTGTTTGCCACAGTTGCTAGCTCATCTAAAGTGGAGTCTTCTGACCTAGGTAAAGTCTATTTTCCTGCCACATCTGCTGCTTTCTGAATCTATTCTATTCAGAATTCTATTCTGAATCTATGTCTGTCTTAGGACTAAATCTATTGAACTCTTTCTGACATGATTTGGAGAACATGTACAGCTTGTTTGTATTTATTTGCAAAAATGCAGCCTTTTAGTGTTTATTATGAACAAACACAACCTCTTGGCACATGTCTCAGTCTTAGGTTGAAAAAAGCCATAGACCAGTGGCCTTTCCTTGACTGCCAACCCTCATAGCACACCTTTTTCCCATTCAGACCAAAGCCATGTTATGCAATCAATGAATCTCTTCATAGTGATGAAAAACTATCATCTGAACTTTGTTGAAGGCCTGTATGGAGATAACTGAACTGCTTGGAATACAAAATCAAAAGTTGAAAGGAACAGGATTAAGATTGTCTGTGGGATGTCCCAGGCACTCAATCCAGTTGCAAATTAGCAAAGACCCAGAGTCTGCCCTCTTGGTATGGGGGAGGTGACTTTGAGAATCAACAAAAAAACTTACTTCTCAGGTAAATAGTGGAGGCTATGCTCCAATTTAACTCAGCTAGCTAATAAATATTTTCAGCTATCTTCATAATTGGAATCTACAATACTGGATTTATTTCTAGACTAGTCCATGATTGAGTCAGAATAAATGGTCACATTAAAGGAAAGAGAAGAGTCATTATAACTCCTCTTTTTGATTAGTTTTTCTAAGTCAGTTGCCATAGTCTCTATGTTCTCTGTCCCACAAGGTCTAAAAGCTTGAAGCAAGTCAGCTTGTCTAATCTGGGACATAGGCAAGCAAAGATGGGTCAAGAATATATACCCCAATACAGCTTTCCTGTCACCATTGCAAAGGCACTCAGCAAGCTCACAGGTCAGTATTATCCTTTTTTGTCAGTATGTCACACCAATCACTCTGGCCGCTAGCAAGGTCCTGCAGCATTCTGTGGCAAAAGCACAAACATGGCCTCTTCCCCATATTAAATACCTGATCAGGATCATGCCATATGCTAATAATTGGATTCTTCCATCTCACTTGGCATGAGTATACCTAGTTGTAGGATGCAAAGAGTTCTTTGGCATCCACATTTTAAAATTTTAAAAATAACAAGTGTTATTTAAATAATGTTCACAGGGATATAATTCCCCCCTCTTTTTATAAGAAAACATTGTTTTTAAAGTCCCACAATACCTTGTCCTTGAGAATTATAAAAAATCTCAGTAACATGGGTAACATTAAGTTATTCATAAAACGACACAAATGCTTGACTGTAATAGCCAGTTTCATCATCTGTTTTAATCTGATTTGAAACATCACACATAAAAATAAATAATGTAGGCAATGACCAATTACATTTTTAGTTTTTTCTTTTATTAGAGCAGTTGCAACTAGAAAGCCTGACAAGGTATCAATAGTCACGTGTACATATTTTGTTTTTCTAAAATCAGAAATGTGATATCCATTTGCAATTATTGATTAAGTATAAGCCCCAGAGAATTAAAACCATTATGTGGTATAGGTAGAAATTGAGACTACTGATAACAAGTTTTTATAATTTGACATGCATATTTCTAAAAATACCAAATTATTATTTTAAGCCATTACTATTTTGATGAATTAAAAATGAGGTTATATTGCCAATTGTTCTTGTATAAGGCCTATAATCTGCCTGGGCTACAAATCTGCTGTGGTATTGTCTTAAGGGGTCTTGTATAGGCAATCCAAAATGAATTCTTAAATGTCCAAAGACAGTCCTTTAAAAGAATATTACTTTCTCTTAACTTCTGTTGTATATGCATAAACAATGGCAAATTTGAAAATTAGCAGTATCTAAAAAAGGAACAAGTTCAAGCAATTGTAAGCCCATATGTATATATATATATATATATATATATATATATATATATATATATATATATGATGACTGTCAGTATACGAATTAAAGCTTGATTTTTCAACATTTCAAAACACTGCCTAGGCATGCAATTCAGTTATCTGTTCTGAAACAGAAAGAAACTCAAAAGAATCAGCATGGGATACAATCACGTATACTTCTCTCTCATAGAAGGGCTGTTTATAAATACAGTAGATGTATTCTTTATGGGATGCATGCATAAATTTACAGGAAATTCAAAAGCATGCAAACATGAAAATTTTAGCAACTTGTCTTTTGGATAATGATTATCAATTTTTCCTAAAAAGTTTGCTTTGCGATATGACAAATATGACTATTCTTTAATAACCAATTTAATTGCTGTTTGAAACAAGGAATAGATGTCTCCTCAAACTTTTAAGACTTTTTTTCTAAAATGATCTTATCTTGCAATTCTTTATTAACACCTGGACAGCTTCATAATAGGATGTTAAAACTTTACTTGGAGATAAAGAAAGATGAATCCACATTAATGTTCTCTTTTTCCAAGGAATTGCTGTGGGCACATTGAGTAACAATAACTAGAATAAGCAACAGTTAACAACTGATTACAGATGCTTTGCCTACTTTCTCCAAAGGTATTTGTCTCTCACCAATTAGTTTGCATCTCCCTTGATAACATCCAACAAAGGCTTAAATCCTCCTAGGTTGAAAATAAGGTGAGATCTTGGCCAATTAACATCTCCTGGAAACTTTTGAAGATAAATTGAAGTAAGTAGATTATCTTTTCTTTCTTGTATTTTCTGTGCCACAACTTTTTTAGGATATAACCGAGACCCTAAATATTGAAAAAGATATTGTCTCTGAATCTTTCTTGAGCAACAACTACTCTAAAAATTTTAAAGGTGGTTGTGTAAGAGCAAAGGTAATAAAATCCCCCTTCAGAGAGATTAGCTAGTATAATACTTTCAATATAATAAACAATATGTACTGAAAGATTCAAAGGCTCAGCTTCTTTTATTGAAACAGAGACTTTTTTTTAACATAATGTAAGGATATTAGCCTATCCTAGAGGAAAAGTTTTCCAATGATTATAAACTTATTCGAAGCAAACCCTTTACAATTATCAGGATGTAAAAATAAAAAAATAAAAAAAACCTTCCATATCTATAATTCTATATGAAGAAGGCAGGCCAGATCATGATGCCTTTAGAAGTTCCACAAGCCTCATTGACCTTTTATAAATCTTAAGTTTAATCTTTATTTTGAATAACACCTGGATAGATCTCTAATAATGTTGTTTTGGTTTAAAAATAATTCCTGGGAGGCAAGGAGAGGTGAGATCCCAAAACCCTCCCTAGGTAAAGTTTGGAAAAAAAACAAAACGAACAAATAAAAACAACAACAAAAACGACACACAAGCCTTGCTGAGGCTGCTCTGAGCTTTGCATTAACTCAAATGCATTTTTTTTTAATCTGATCCTACTTCCTGAATTCTGGCTCAATGACTACCCCCAATATCTGCAGTGAAGACAGATTCCAGGGGAAGCAATTCTACTTTCTGTCTTTTGCTTTGTATGGCCAGATGGCCTAAGTGAGCTGCATTAACATTCTCATAAGCCAATAGGAACAAAAGTAACCCCTGCTTGGGAATATCCAAAAATTCTGCTGTCTGTTTTTAGTAATTTATCCACAAAGTCCTAAAAAAGTTCATCAGGAGCCTGTTTGATACCAAATAAATTTCCACTGAGATCTCCTTTCCAATCTTGGGGGGTTAAATGTAGCTTCTACCACGGTCTCTAATAAAGCTTGTGTAAAAGGGGGCAGCAGGCCCATACTTGCCACAGCTGTTTTTAACTCTTATTACTTTTGTAATCATCGTAATTACAATATATGAGTGAGTTAAGAATCCTGAGCTTAAAAAAAAAAGAAAAGAAAAGAAAAAAAAAAAAGCCGGGCGTGGTGGCACACACCTTTAATCCCAGCACTTGAGAGGCAGAGGCAGGTGGATTTCTGAGTTCAAGGCCAGCCTGGTCTACAAAGTGAGTTCCAGGATAGCCAGGGCTGCACAGAGAAACCCTGTCTTGAAATAAAAACAAACAAACAAACAAAACAAAACAAAAACCAACCAAACAAAAAGGAATCCTGAGCTTGTGATCAAACTGCAAACTGCAAACTGCAGCCAATGGAACCATGATTTTCCAGTTTCTTTTGCAATATTAGAGTATAACCATAAATTTTGGAAAACAAACCCCAATTTTAAACAATCCATTCTCTTTAAAATCAATACCAAAATCAATATCAATAACAAAATCAATATCAAAAACATTACTTTCACATTATAAAGTTTGGCTGCCAATTCTTATATATGAATACATGACAGTGCAACTTTATTGCTTCATTAAAGAGACATTGTTTTAAACCTTATCCCTTATAAGTCTAGTTTCTAGGATAAGAATTACATAAAATATTTTCCCAATTTAGAAGTATCTTTAGACATCTCATTTTCTGGGCTGGTTCTTGCCACGTGTTGCTGTTTAAAATGACTTCCACCCTGAGTTACCAGTTTTAAGCTAACATTTTTGTTACCAATGTTACACTTTTTAAAATCATACCCAATAACTTATAAGCCAATTTTCTATGACCAAGACATGCAGAACATATTTATACCTTTAAGACCAGTCAGAAACCAAATGAAGTGGCTACACAAGTCTTATAAACTTAGACCAAACAAAGAATTTTTACTTTCCTAGGTATAATTTCAAGAGAAAAAGCACTTTGTCATTTGCTGAACCCAATAATCACAGTTGCAGAGATTTTTCTAGGAAAAAAACAACCATCAGCTTATTTGCCTAAAAACTAAGAAGCTGCCTACCCCCTTTTAAAAGCAGCTTTTCAGCAGGGCCTCTCCTACTGTGCTTGACTCCTGGCTAAGAATGAAGGGCAACTTAAATCAGCCTCCACTGTACAAACTGAGATTGAATCAAGAGATGGATAGCCAGTAGATAAAGTTTTAACCATTTTTCTTTTCATCATGAAACATAGAACAGTGATTCAGATAAAGAAACGAAAGCAGACACAAATTGACACATGGACAGATTGGTGCACCAAACACAGACAAGAGAAGGTAGAGAACTTGATGTAAACAGAGCTAAGAATGTCTCCTGTATGGGCCAGAGATAAAGCAGGATGTCTCCCATTTTCCTTCTGTGCCTGAGAGAGCTCTGAAATCTATTTTCCTTCTCTTTTGATGTCTCTTTCTCATGTCATTTGTAGATGTAGCATCTCCCATTTGTTGTTGTTTTTGTTTTTTTAGTTTTTACTCTTTTTATTTTATTTTATTTTATTTATTTTATTTTAAGCCCTACTCCTCTCACCTGATGCAATTCTTGACTGCAGACAAATACCTGTTAAGAATTTTCCAGTCCCAATTTCCACTGTTAACCCCAACACTGACTCTGTCTAGCCTGTATCCTTTTTGTACCCTTGCAATCAACAGCCTTCAAAAGATGAAATTTATATATGTATCCTTGGTGGAGCCCCACCAAGACAGTGTAGCCTCTGTAGTTTGTTTTTTTTTTGTTTGTTTNTTTTGTTTTGTTTTTCCATTTTCAGGCCACTTGTTTGGGTACCACCTGTAGCTGCCTGTAGCCACAGGTTACTGGGTTCCTGAAAGGAAAGCTAGGGCTGAATGGGATAGACAGCAAGAGAAGAATGAGACCAAGACAAAGTTTCTGATCAAGTTCCAATATTTACTTATGAGCCTATACTTATGTGTGTGGGGGGGTACCCATCCCCTACTTTGCCAGGATCTCCTTGCTATTTCAGGATCTTGTCAGAAAGACAGGTTCAGCCTCTCAGCAGGTAGTGACATCTTGGAGGAAGCAGCAGATGGATTAGGACATTAGACTTTACCTAGGTCAGAAGACTCCACCCTAAGGTCTGAGCCAGCCTGCTCAAGGCTGGGGGGGAGGGCACACTCAGGTATTAACAACAATGGTATTATGAAATTTCATACAAATGAATAGAACAAGAAAATGTCCTGAGTGAAGTAACCCAGACTCAAAAGGACTTGTATGGTATCCTCAATATCTTAAGGAATATATGTTTAAATTCAAAGCATAATATACAATGAACTGTATATTACCCAAATCTATAGATTAGGTTTTCAAATGAGAAACACTGAAAGCTAAACCAATAACTACAGTGCTATAACTTGTATATCACAATATTTTTGAATGTTCTCAATTTCTCTAAGATTTGTGAATACACAAAGGGAAACTATTAATAAACATAATTTTAAGGAAAGAAGGAAAACCACAATCACATAATGACTAGTGAATATGTTAATGTTTCCTATCAGGAAAAAAAAACATAGAAACAATGAATTTACTATACTCAAATAACAAAAACACAGAAATTTGATGGCTTTTGGAATCACCAACCATCACGATAGATATATTAATACGAAGTTTAGGTCAAGTGATTACATATAGTATACTTATATATCAAGTGAATATAGATAGATAGATAGATATAGATATAGAGAGAATATGTTGAGAGAACAACTCATTCCAAAAGCAACATTATGGAAAGAGGAAAATTACATTATTATGGCAAAGAATTTTGGTAAAGACTGTATTGAAGAAACAATGAAGTTAAAACCCTCTGTAAGGAGTGATATTGATATCATGGAACACCAGCTGTAATGAAATTGAAAGGTGACTTAAATCCTTTCTGAATTTCACCTAACATACCTAACTCCTGTGTAATAATTAGAAAAAATATTAGACAAATATGAGTACAGGGATATTAGACCAATTCCTTATTCATTCATTTTAAATGTGAAAATAATAAAAGCAAGTTTGTATTCAGACATTGTTTGCTCTGTATGTCTTAACAAAGTACCAGGCTAGAGGATTAAACAACATATATCTATTTTTATAATGCCAGATGGTAGAAGTTGAATGGAAAATATCAGCTGAGTTACTATACTCAAATGCATCTCTGCTTGCCTTGAATAGCATCTTTTCTCTTTGTCTTATATTCTTTGTCTACATATATTTATCCTATTCTCTTCCCAAAACAAAGCAAGTCAAAAAGGATTTGTGTAACTCCAATGGCCTTGTTTAACTTCAATTTCCACTTAACTTCTTTTCTCCTTTTTTGGCTTTAGTGCCATTTTTATAATATAAGCCCCAAGAAACATTAATAATTTGAAACCTGTTTTGGCTACATATAGAGATGTTTCTCAAAATAGAAAACAAAAGCCAACCAAACACAGAAACATCAGGTTCCAAATATAGTCATATTCTGAATTGGTGGGGGAATAAAGACATTCAATGTAGATTTAAAAGATGCAATACTGACTCTAACAGAACTCAAAGATCTCTTTATAATTCATATTACTTGTATTATACTCTAGAGTTAAACATAGGAGCAATGAGATTTTTCATATGCCAAATTCAAGTTTAAACATTTGATATTGGAGGAGAGGTCCTTGGTCCTGTAAAGGCTTGATGCTCCAGTGTAGGTGAATGCCATAGTGGGGAGGCAGATGTGGGAGCACCCTCATAGAAGCAGGGGAAGGGGGAATGGGATAGGGGGCTTCTGAAGGGAAACAGGAAAAGGGGATAATATTTGAAATATAAATAAAGATAATATTCAATAAAAGAAAATAAAAAATCTGAAGTAGAATTAATCATAGTTAAATGCATGAGTTTTGAGAGATTGAACCTTTGTGTGATTTTTTTTTTTTCAATGAGTACTTGGTAGCTCAATTTTTTTCTGCCTTGAATTTTATTTCATGAATCTATAACTTTTATTGCGAATTATTCACTTCTAATTGTAACACTGAGAAAATCAGCTGTTTAAATAAGATTTACAATTTAGAACTGAGGTAAAGATATGGCTTCATCTAGTCAATTCATCCATCCTGCTGCCTAGGAAGTACATTACTGCTTTTAGAACATACTACTTTGTCATGCCAACACAAATAGAAGAAAAGCTGAGACATCCAGTGTCATTGACTAAAAACTTCCAGATTCTTGGCTTTTCTGTTAAGACACAGCAATTATTATGCTAGCCAGACTACAGCCTGACAGCTTGCACTGCACTGCATATATATATATATATATATATATATATGCTTTTAAAAAAATAATTTAAGTAACACAGGCAACAAAGTGGAAAGTGAAATGGTAAGCAGGATTCTCTACTTCTCTGTGTGTCTTAGTCAGGGTTTCTATTCCTGCACAAACATCACAACCAAGAAATAAATTGGGGAGGAAAGTGTTCATTCAGCTTACACTTCCATACTGCTGTTCATCACCAAGGAAGTCAGGACTGGGACTCAAGCAGGTCAGAAAGCAGGAGCTGATGCAGAAGCCATGGAGGGATGTTCTTTACTGGCTTGCTTCCACTGGCTTGCTCAGTCTGCTCTCTTATAGAACCCAAGATGACCAGCCCAGAGATGGCACCATCCACAAGGGGCCCTCCTCGCTTGATCATGAATTGAGAAAATGCCTTGCAGCTGGATCTCGTGGAGGCATTTTTCCAACTGAAGTTCCATTCCTATGATTACTCCAGCCTGTGTCAATTTGACACCAAACAAGCCAGTACACTGTGTATGTATACACATGGGTCTGAGTACTTGCACACACACATGTGTAGAAAACACATAAACCATGCATACTTATGCATGACCCACAAACAATATTAAAGTTAAATTTTAAAACATTGGGTATAAGACTACAAATAAAAGGATCTATATGATTGCTGACTAAAATGAGGAATCAAATGAAACATAGAAAGTATAAAGACAAGGTAAGTATAAGGTAGTACATGTTTGCTAGATTAATTGAACCAAGCATCATATGAACAAGCATACCCAGTCAGAAGGGCTTTAACAGAAGTTTAGGACCACAGATGTCAGTACAGACTACTATATACAGCAAAACTTTCAATCACAGTACATGGAGAAAATAAAATATTCCACAATAAACCAAAGTTAATTAATATGTATAAATCCAGCCATACCAAAGGTGTATGAAGGAAAACTTCAACATAAATAGGCTAACCACACCAAAGTAGAACAGGGAATAATTAACTCTCAACAAGCAAATAAAATGAGAACCCCCCTGCCCACACAACACACATACACACAATCCCATACTACCACTAGAAAGTAAGCTGGTGTAGCCATTTAATATCTGATGAAATACATTTCAAACCAATACCAATCAAAAGTGATGGGGAAAAACACTATATGCTCATCAGAGAAAAAAACACAGATATTGCAATTTTAACATCTATGCACCAAGCACAAGGGTACCAATTCCATAAAAGGAACACTATTACAGATTAAAACACATATTGACTCTCACACAATGATGGTGGGAGATTTCAGTACTCCACTTCTCTTAAATGAGTTTTCTAGAGAAAAGCTAAACAGTGAAATGCTGGAGATAATTTATGTTATAAACAAAAAGGTTATAAAAAATATTTTCATACCCTTTAACCCAAACACAAAGAAATACTCCTTCTTCTTAGTAAATCATGGAACTTTCTCCAAAATTGACTACATACTCAGGCACAAAAGGTACAACAAAACTGGCATAACACCCAGCATCCTGTCTGAATATCACAGATAAAAATGTCAGGGACAAAAAGTGGGAGTGGGTGGGTAGGGGAGCAGGGGCGCAGGTAGGGTATAGGGAACTTTCAGGATAGCATTTGAAATGCAAATAAAGAAAATATCTAATAAAAAAATGGGAAAAACCAAAACAATAACAAAAACACAGCAACAGGGAAGCAGAGAACCAGCCTGACCAGGGGCATAAATCCCTTCCCCTTCTGATCTGTACCAGCACAGGGTCACCTAGGACAAGGAGTGGGCAGACAAGCCCACGGTCCCTAGCAGACTGCCCAAGCGATCTTAGGGTCACTGGTGAGTGGAACACAACATCTGCTCCAATCCAATAGTGACAGGCCTGTGACAGCAAAAACAAGGACACCAGAGCCTTTCGTGACAAGAGGTTCAGGTTCCTTTTAATCAATGCAGGTTTATCTTGATTTCAAATAGACCAGACAACTTCAAGGTCCTCAGAGGAGACACCACTTCCACCCACTGTAACATGCCTAGGATCTTAGGACAACAGGATCCCAGGATAACAGGAGTTGGGTCACACTAGTATTTGAGTGTCTCAGAGGAGCTTCACTGCCAAGAACTCAGACACACCCAGAACCTCAGGTTCACAGGAGCCCACAATCAAAGAATCACAGAGAAATCAGGACTCTGAGAAGTCCCGAATCATCTGGGATTATAGGAAGGACAGGCTCCAATCAGATATATTGAGGGCAGCAAGCACTAGAGATAATCAGGTGGCAGGAGGCAAGCATAAGAACATAAGCAACAGAAACCAAGGTTACTTAGTATCATCAGAACCAAACTCTCCCACCATAGCAAGTCCTGGATACACCATCAAACCAGAAAANCAGGACATGGATCTAAAGTCATTTCTCATGATGATGATGGAGGACTTTAAGAAGGAAATACTGGAAATCACAGGTAAACAGATAGACGACTTAAAAGTGGAAACACAAAAATCCCTTTAAGATTTACAGGAAAATGCTACCAACTGCTACCAAAAGGAGATGGAATTGAACAGAACCATCCAGGATCTAAAAATGGAAGTAGAAACAATAAAGAAAACACAAAGGGAGACAACTCTGGAGACAGAAACCCTAGGAAAGAAATCAGGAACAATAGATGCAAGCATCAGCAACAGAATACAAGAGATGGAAGAGAGAATCTCAGGTGCAGAAGATTCGATTGGGAACATGGACACAACAATTAAAGAAAAAAGCAAAATGCAAAAGATACTACTCAAAATATCCAGTAAATCCAGGACACAATGAGAAGACCAAACATATGGATGATAGGAGTAATGAGAATGGAGATTACCAACTTAAAGGGCCTGCAAATATCTTCACCAAAATTATAGAAGAAAACTTCCAGTACCTAAAGAAAGAGATGCCCATGAACATAAAAGAAGCTTACAGAACCCCAAATAGACTGGACCAGAAAAGAAATTCCTTCCGACACATAATAAT
>NC_034613.1:55294419-55314751 GCF_900095145.1 Mus pahari
TTTTTCTTTAAGGACTTGTACCTCTTTAGCAGCGTTCTCCTGCATTTCTTTAATGCACTTCTTAAAGTCCTCTACCAGCATCATGAGATATACTTTTAAATCTCATTCTTGCTTTTCAGGTGTGTTGGGGTATTCAGGACTGACTGAAGTTGGAGTGCTAGGTTCTAATGTTGGTGAGTGGTCTTGGTTTCTGTTAGTAAGATTCCTATGTTTGCCTTTTTGCCATCTGGTGATCTCTGGAGTTAGTTGTTATAGTTGTCTCTGGTTGGAGCTTGTTCCTCCTGTGATTCGGTTAGCCTCTGTCAGCAGTCCTGGGAGTCTAGCTCTCTCTTGAGTCTCAATGGTCAGATTACTCTCTGCAGGTAAGCTCTCCTTTAGCAGGGAAGGTGCACATAGGCCTGGTGTTCAGATCTGCCTCCTGGCTGAAGATGTAGTCCCAAAAGGGGCCTGTCCCAGAAGATGTCTTGCCTCTGCAGTTTATTCACTCACCTGCACAGACTAGCCACTGAGGGACCCTGGACACAATATGACTCTCTCACCTGCTCTGGCAGACAGAGCCCTCACAGGTGGCCACCTTTCCTCTGGTGAGGAAAGTGCCCAAATTTCTGAAGCCTGAAACAGGGTCTGTCCCAGAAGCTAGGTTGCTTCTGTCTGTCCCAAACCTGTGTAGTTTCTGAGGTCCAAACTCTCACCAGTGCAGACTGGAGCCTAGGTGAACCGGAGCAAAGATGGCTCCCCAACCAGCTTAGGCAGTGAGAACCCTCCAGGGCAGACACCTCTCCTCTGGTGGGGAAGGTGTTCATATGTCTAGAGACAGAAATGAGATCTTTCCCAGAAGCTGTATTGCTTCTGCAGGCCGCCCTTTCCTGGCAACTAACTGGAGTAAAGATGGCAAAGATGGCTCTCTTACCAGCTCAGGCAGTGAGAACCCTCCCGGGCAGACACCTCTCCTCTGGTGGTAAAGGTGCGGGATGTCTGGAGCCCTAAATGGAGTCTGTCCTAGCAGCTGTGTTGCTTCTACAGGCAGCCCTCTCTCTGGCAGTGCACTGGAGCAAAGATGTCTCTCCTACCAGCTCAGTCACTGAGAATCCTCCTGCCTGGACACCTCTCCTCAGGTGGGAAAGGTGCTGGATGTCTGGAGCCAGAAATGGGATCTTTCCCAGAAGCTGTATTGCTTCTGCAGGCCCCCCCTCTCCCCAGCAATGCACCAGAGCAAAGATGGAAAAGTCACTGAGAACCCTACTGGGCAGATACCTCTCCTCTGGTGGGAAAGGTGCCAGAAATGGAATCTGTCCCAGCCACTGTGTTGCTTCTGCAGGCCCTTTCCCTGGCAATTCACAGGAGCAAAGATGGCTCTCCTACCAGCTCAGGCCCTGAGACCCCTCCCGGGCAGACACCTCTCCTCGCGAGGGTTTTCTTGGTTTTGAATGAACATGGATTGGAAACTTGGTTAGGAGCAATAAAGACAAATATAAATAAGAGCTTTTTGATGTTCCATGAAACAATTTTAACTCTCTTGGAATTACTATTTAGGTCACGAATCTCAAGTTTACTTATCATAAAAGTAATATTAAATTCATAATTAGGTATCATGATAATATTTGAGAAATATAATCACAATTATTTAATATAGTATTAACCCATTATATATGACTTCTTCTCATATGTATTTCCATGGATGTTAATGTAGTATTTAAAAGTGACATAAAAATAATAAATTATTATTTTAAAGTGCATTAAAATAAGTCAATTCTAATATTTGAGATTATAAAAGGTAAAAGTGAGATGAATAAAGACATATGTAATTTTATCACATCCCTATATACATTTTTTCTTATAGACTATTGAAAAATAGTTACATTTATGTCTGAATGTGTTTTTTAAACAATGCCAGTATTTAGGTTATATCAATCTAAAATGCTTAAATACTAACAATTTAATACCACATTTTATATTCTATAAAGATATTGTGCCTTACTAGGATTTGGCATATTAAGTTATAAAACAAGAAAATCATTTTTTTAATATTTGAAAACACACCAATAACACAGCTGACTCTGTAGGCAATTTCCAGGTGCAAAACTTTTATTTATTCTCATTGCAAGTACAAGGTTATTTCCAACCTTATTTCCAGAAGAAAATTCAAGGTCTTCATTCACATTGTGCTGAGAATATCTAGCTGAAATTTAATTAAGCAAAGAATGTAAAGGTGATCTACAATTAGTCATATTCCATGCATAGATGCCACTGAAGTTTTTCTAATTGAAAATCTTGGCTTGCTCACTTTATAAATCTCTGGGACAGTAAACAACCCTTATTTATGTATTTCATGGCTAGAGGCCAGTACATTGTGTGAACGTACAAAAGTTTTTGGTTTACATGATTATGGGCATTTTTCCACATTAACTATTTTAACTGAGATTTGCTACTTTAGATCAACAACAGAGAATATATTATCTCATATCACTATGTCACTGCTGGGATAATGGTTAATTGGTTGTTCTCAAACATGTTTCCTCAGGCTAATTTCTTCTATGTAGGATCCCCAGAAGTATGAACACTCCCATTCTATTCCTCTCCTCTCCTCTCCTCTCCTCTCCTCTTTTTTCCATTCCCCTCTCCCTTTTCTTCCTTTTATCCCTTCCTCTCCTGTCTCACTTCCCCTGATTTCCCTGTTCATCCTCTCTCCATTCATTTTTCATCCCATCCCACTTTTCTCTCTTTCTCCACATTTACTTAGACCTTCCTGTAGTTTTTGCCAAAAAGTCTACCATATGCACTGTGGGAGATAAGTGTGTAAATGTTTGTATTTTCCCTCTGTACCCTACAAACCTTTATTTTTCCACAATAATGAAGACAACAAATGTTCACAATATCCAAAATTTCAACATTTGCAAGGAAAACACAAAAGCTGGGATGGAGCCAAGTATAAACAGATGTTCAGCTTTTGTGGACTTTTTTTTCAATTTGACGATATTAGAAATCTTAAAAATGTTAGTTTGATTCTTAGCATCAGTATTCTAATTTATGGAAGGCATGCTATATAAGCTATATCTTAGTTTATTCCAAACACAGTAGACATAACACTTTTAAAGAGACAAACAAAATCTGTACTCCACAGGCCCTACCATAATGACATTGTAGGCAAGTGTTCTGGGTCATGTTTCTTGACCAATCATGTGGCTTAAGAAAATATAGTTTCCTTTATTACTCTATTTAATTTTATGGATCAATACAAAAAGTATCTAAATTTCCATAGTTCGCATCCTGCTTTTGTTTAATACTCATAGATAAAATATTATTTCTTAATACTCATAAATAAAATATTGACAGTTAAAAATCCCTGAGGGACAAAGGTTTAATAGACGAATTCATCTGTATTCTCATCAGTTTGGACACATAGTTAATTTGTATACCTTACACAACTAAAGAGAAAAGTTCTGTGGTAAGATGAGATTAATGCTATGAAAAAATAAACAGACTGTGCAGTTGAAAATTACTTCTTTCTTAGATCTGTGACCTCAAACATAGTGTTTAACTTGTGAAGTCAAGACTTCCTACAACCACAATACTTGGCTGGCCAGGAAGTCAGGAAGACAAGCCTCATATCCCTCTTGTCCCACAATTTGAATCGCCAGTCTTTAGCTTCACAACAGATCATTTGTGTGCCCCCCATTTCTGCCCCCATTCTCAGGGACAACACATATCTTGGTGACCTAATATTATATATTATAGGATCACCAGAGTCCAAGAATTCCATTGTGAAAGAAAATGACATTTTTTCAGAATACAATCAAAAATATTTTAAATTTGCTTATAAAGAAAAAAGAAACATTTCCCTTTTTTGTAGAATATTTATTTATAAAACATGTGCTTATAATAACAGTTTATTTATTCATTCATCTATAATACATAGAAATCATTTTCAAGATAAGTAAGGCTCTTCGACAGCTTTGCAGGTCAGAGTTCTCTTTCTAAGGACCTAGGAATAGAAACTTTGAAATGCAATTACCAGTGAAAAATGTATCTAGATGTCTCAGTTTCTTTGAGGCACAGCAATTTAAATTCAAGCAGAACTAGAATACTCAGGATTATATAATCCCAAATATAAACTTATTATTTTAGCTGTGCATAAAAACAATAGCAATACAGAAGTACCCTTCTGACTACCAGGTAGTGAATCTAATGGCAGCATGAACATTAGTAACAGAGGGAGCATGGTGGCTCCATTATTGATTCCTAGTATTACTTGTCTTGAGAATATGTATGAGTCAGAGTCTGTTTACCCAGCTATATGAACTGTGAGGTGCTCTACTTTTCAGATTTATGAGGATCTACATTCTATGCAAGTCTGCATTTAGACTAGCAAGAAGATTGCTTTTAAACACATAAAATATCCAATTAAAAAAGAAATTAGTTATCTCCAATGCAGCCCCAGTGAGAGTCACATCAGCCAATGCTGTCATTGTTCTTGTTCCCTGACCATAAAAGGTCCCTAGCTTTATTAATAAAATTGTGCCTTTCTGAACTTCAAATTATTCTGTAAGATATTCTCTATCAGATCCAGTAGCAAAACCACTTAAACTAGCTTCATTTACAATTTTACTTTTCCACATGTTTTCAAAGGTTGGTGGCCATTTCTGAAAATCATCATCTTCTTGCATAAGGCGCTGACTTAATCATTAATTTGCTCCAGCAGCAATGCCTGAAGGAGATCAAGCACTATTTTGTGAATGCAAGAGATATTGCCCAGTGAGGTACTTAGCATTTTCATGCCATTCTTGGATTAAGAGGGAAGTGAAGGCAGCAAAGCAGAACTTGATAACAACATGAAGTCCTGAAGTAGACTTCAGGGCCCTGCCTCAGCTGAGGCCCACCCACCATGGGTGTGATAACTGGTGGATTGCATTCCATGAGTACTAATGCCATTTATATTTCCTCATGCAAGCCCTCAGCTGTTAACATAGTAAAAAAGTCATCTTAGCAAAGCAGTCTACTGATTCAATGAAATCCTCAGAGGGTACACAGACATTATCCAAAATAACAAAATCAGAAATGAAAAAGGAGATGTAACAACTGAGGAAATTTAAAAAGTCATCAGATCCTACTACAAAAGCCTATACTCAGCAAAACTGGAAATTCTGGATGAAATGGACAGTTTTCTAGACAGGTACCAAATACCAAAGTTAAATCGGGATCAGCTAAACCACTTAAACAGTCCCATATCCTCTAAAGAAAGAGAAGCAGCCATTAAAAGTCTCCTAACCAAAAAAATCTCAGGACCCAGATGGATTTAGAGCAGAATTCAATCAGACCTTCAAAGAAGACTTAATACCAATACTCTTCAAACTATTCCACAAAATAGAAACAAGAGGAACACTACCCAATTCATTCTATGAAGTCACAGTTTGTGTATTATCCCTTGGAGATGGAACAGTTTCTGTCTAATCAGTAACTTGTCAAAATTTCCTCTCATAGAGGACTTCATAAGAGATTTTTTCTGCTTCTATCATGTTTATTATTCCAAATAAATTTTAAAAACTGAAAAAAAAATCAACACAATTTTTACAGAACTTGAAAGAGCAATTCTCAACTTCATATGAAAATACACACACACACACACACACACACACACACACACACCAAAACCCAGGATAGCAAAAAAACAATCCTGCATAAAAAAAGAACTTTTGGAGGTATCATCATTCCTAATTTCAAACTATACTATGGAGCAATATCAATAAAAAACACTTATTATTATTATAAAAACAGACAGGTTGATCAATGAAATAGATTTTAAGTCTCAGAAATAAAACCATGCACCTACAGACACTTGATACTTGACAAATCATACAATGGAATAACAGCATCTTCAATAAATTGTGCTGATCTAACTGAATGTCTGCATGTAGAACAATGCAAATAGATCCATATTTATTACTCTGCACAAACCTCAAGTTCAAATAGATCAAGGACTTCTATTCTTTTGACCAGTATTTTTTTTTATATTGGTACTATATTGATTTTGCTATTACAACTGTGCAGTATAACTTGAAATCTTTTCAAGATTTTCTTGGCTATCCTTGAACTTTTGTGGTTCTATGTGAAATTTACGATTTTTTTTTCATTTTAAAAACTCTGCTGCAATTTTAATGGTGGTTGAATTGAACTGTTTTTTGGAAGGATGCTTATTTTCACAAAATTAATCCATGAGCATGGGGACTCTTCTCATATTCTGATTTCATATTCAGTATCATTTTTACAGTGTCTGAAGGTTTTCACTGTACAAGTCATTAACTTCCTTGGTTAGAGTTATTTTAACTTTTTAAAAAATTTCTTTGAGGTTATTATGAAGGAGTATGCTCCCTGTATTTGTTGACATGTTTGTTATTGTTATAAAAAGTTTGTATGTACTTTCCTTCCTTCCTTCTCTCTCTCCCTTTGTTCCTTTCTCTTCTTTTCTCTCTTTCTTTTCTCTCTGAATTTCCTTCTGCTTTGTCTTACTCTGCTCTCTTTCTCCTCTTTCTTTCCATATATCTCCTACTGGTTCCCTTTCTCTAGAGATCACTTATTACAGTTACATCCCTTATTAGAGAGAGTATTCTATAAATCGAACCAATACTCTAATTATGCACTCTGTTATTCAGGATGCTCTTTCTGCTACTTTTTACCTATTATTTTTATTTCTGCATTTATGAGTTCAATATATATATATATATATATATATATATATATATATATATATATATATTCTCTTCCAAATCCAATCCTTTCCTCTGATTTGTACACTACTTCTTTCACCCTAGGTCAAATTATTGCTTTGATTTTATTTTCTCAGTAAGAGCCTGCTTTGAACACTTTATCCAACACAACTCCTATTCATCCTTTTTATTTTTTCCTTGCACCAGTCATCTTCATGTCTATGTAAAGCTATTTAAAATATATACATCATTTGATCATTGTGTTTTATTTATCCCTTAGTTTGAATTATCATTAGTGCAGGTGCTTTTTCTGTTATTATTTCCATGCCTATCTCTAAGACCAAGAAATGCTCTTGTACATGAATATTTATAAATAAATAATTAAAAAATTGAAGGAATGAGTTAATGTATGCACATAAAGAACTGTATTTCTATGGTAGGTCATTTTATTGCTTCATTTTGCATCTCTGCTTCATGTGCTTTTAGTTAATGAGAAACTATTGATTTTATAATGACAAATATGTAATTAAAACTACTATAAGTTAATAATCCAGAGTAGATTACTTGACTCAAAAGGTCAATGGATTGGTAAGTTATTTATAATTCAAATTTTCTGTACTTTTTGAAGCTGTTAGTATAATGAAAAGAATGCATGCAGATTGACCAACTGACAAAGAATAAGTTGAAAGCTGAAAAATATTAAGTGATAATTACTTAAAAATCATTTATATATCAGGAATATCTAAAATAAAAGAGATCACAGAATAATATACATGAATAAATGCCAGATTGTATATTCAAATTATTTGCTGATATAATGTATTAGTTCATAGCTGTACTCAACACAGTGAATATAATATTTCATGGATAATAGAAAAATATTATTTGAATTCAGAACAGGAAAATTATTTAGTTCATACTTTAGGGAAAAAAGTTTTTAAGGTAAACATAAACCCAGAAGCTTCCTAGTACCAGAGCACAGATTGAGAATGCTCTTTGTGTGTTAACGTCCTTTCCTGGGTAAGGTGCTTTTTTCCCTTTGCCTCCTACCCCCATCTCACCATGTTCTAAAATCCAATAAGCCTACTTCCTTATCTGTATCCATAAATCCTCCTCATTTGTGTCCTCTTTGCGTGGTCTAGGTCTAAACTGGTGGTTTGGGAACATCCATCCCTAATCCAATTTAATAGCTTATTTTCCTGCTGTCACTCTGTCTAAAGATGGGCAGATAATCCCATTAGACCCAAAACCAAAGGAAAAAAATCCACTTATACAGGTCAAATCACAAGCGCGCGCGCACACACACACACACACACACACACACACACACACACACACACACACCAAAACCATGAATGACCAAAACAGCATATCATATGTCAACTCCACCAGTACTATTAAAGTGTTCTTTCAGTCTATGGCAGAGGAAGAGATACATTTCAGGTCAGTGGTCAAGAGGGTTGTCTTATAACAAAAAAGAGAGGCCTGAAGGAGAAATTGGATTTTCTAGAGTCAAGGACCTGGAAAATAGGAAGGACATTATAGAAAAATGAATTGAACAGGGCCAATAATTGGTAGTTAAATTTGAAATAGAGTGGAATGAAAAATGGGAGTTTCATTGCTGGAGTAAAATAAGAGATAAACCCAAGAAAATTCTTTGAATTAATATTATAATGATAGGCTAATACTATTTTCACAAAAGAGCCTCTATTTCTTTATTTTATTGTTTTTGTACAATAAAAACTCACACCATGGCCAATTTCAAATTAGTAGCATAAGTCATTGAACATGGAACTAGAAAGTAAGCCATATGATGCTTTTTTATGCCTTTTATTAAATAGTTATATTAACTAAAATTTTCACAAATACATATACATATGTACTACATTCTGATTACTTTTATTACTATCTTACCATTTCTTAATTCTCTCCCATCCCTGTCAACCCCCTCCTCCGTTCAGATGACTTTCCTATGTTCAGGACTTTTCATTTTGTTTTGTGACTTACTGAGTTTAATTAGAGTTGTCTGAACATGGGTATTAAAGTAAACACTATGACTTCCTTTTCCCTAGAATTTATCAAAAGTTTATAGGTAAAAGGAAAATATACTCTTTCCTTGCTATCATCTATGAATGACCACTGGCCAACCTACTCTAGTGTACATCTGCAAAAAGTCACAGGAGCTATGGAATCACTATTGCAATGGGTAGCAGACCCTGAAGCCAGCATGCCTCAGACCTTCTCTATATTCTGGATTTTACATTCTTACTTCCATAATAATTTCTGAAGAACAAATTTGAAATGACTGTCAAATGGTGCATAAGTGAAATTATGCATTTATATAGAAGATGGTATTGGTGTTGTGGGGATTTTGTAGATTCAATTTGAGGTTTAATTAAGACATGGAGACATCTTTATAGTTCAAAGCTGTTGGCCATTTGCTGGGACCGTCTCTCAGCTAGTGTCTAACTTATCCTGACTTTTACATGATTTTGTCTCTTCACATGGTTCTCACTGCCTGCTTCTAGTTCTGTCCTTTCTCCCTTTTGCAAATTCCTGCATCTGTCTGCTTGTGTGTCCATCTCCTGCCTCCCTAACTGCCTGGAATTCCTGTCTGCATACATTCTGATCCAAGACCTGATGTTGGCTCTTTACTATACAAAAAGCCATTTTAGTTTGAACCAATCAGCTGCAAGATAACACCTTATCTAACTCTTTGAGTTTTCCTTTGACATTGAGGGCTACTTTATCTTTACTGGGGAAGGTTGTTTCATCTTTTGGGCAGGTGAAGAAGGAAAAACATTTACAAATATAAAACTGTCAATACCAAAATCCTAAGAGCACTTAGCTCTTTGATGGCAAAAATACTTAATAATTGTGAATACTGAGACACAGCTTTATACAATGTGTGTCAAAGTTATCTAAACAGGATGGAGTTTTAATGGAGTGTTTTAATCCTAAGAATGGCATAATGTAGTATATTTTAGAACAATGCTCATCCAGTTTCCTTAAAAATTAAAGATGTGATACACTAGAAAGCAGAAAATAGGTTATTTTAGTTGAAAGTAAAGTAACAAATAAATTCATTTAAGAAAGGATTGTCACACATAATGTTATTAGGGAATTGTTTAAAAGGATGAGAAAGGCAGCTTGCAAATTTGAAGCCACCTATGCTTTTATGGTTGTTGGTTGTACACAGCAGAGGGTACTGACTGAATCACAAGACACAGAGGATAGAAGACAAAAGTCTGTTATTCTCAGATTCATAGCTTGGATACCTGGGTAAATGGTAGTGCCTTTGGAAATTAGGAAGAAAAAAAAAACAAATGTTGACATGGATATTTTAAGTAGGTGTTTTGAAGTAGTTAATTTTCATGTACTGAAAATTAATTCAATGAAATTGAATTTCACAGAAAAAGAAGTCTTAATCAGAGCATTTGGATTATAATTTTAGATTACTATTCAGGAGACAGTATTGTATCAAATACCATCTATTTTATGGCTTCATTTTTACTTGCAATTTAACACCCTAAATTATCATAAATTATATGGTAACTAACACTCTTTTAAAGAATAAATTGCAAATATGAATTAAGCCACAAAACACAGATGAACTTTAACACAATAATACTATCTCTTGAAAAATATAATAAAAGAAAATATGAAATGCAAACATTGTTTTGTTTTACTTTGCATATATGTATCAACTTCCCTTAAAATTTATCAACAAGATTTACTTTTCTATGGGGATTCTTTGTAAGAATATCTTTCCAAATTGTTTTGGTGAATTTTCAAGCTTTAAGATTTTATTGACCTTGGAGGTATTCTTTACTCATTACTCCTAATTCATTGTCATGTAGATTTAGTTTAGAACATCATTAATTTTATTTTTTAATTCATCCAATCATTTACTTTTAGTTTAGCTTGTAGACTATGTTATTCCATACTTTGTCTTTAATTTTCTATAACATTATCATTAGTGCTGACAATACAAAGAAACACAGTAATTGTTTAATATTTGTTGGAAAATATATGAATCAGCAGTGTAAGTATCTAACTCTATTTCATCAGTTAATTTCCATATAACCTTCACTGCAGTTTGAAACAACTAAGGGGCTGTTAAAAATGACATTCAAAAAATGAAAGCAATGTGGGATATTCTGCTCAATCTTATTTCTTTTGTTCTTACTTAGCCTATATTGATGTTGCTCAAACTCTCTAAGGAGCAAGAATTTGGATGTGACTTTTCAAATTAATCTCAATGCCCTTTGCCCAAATACTGAAGGCATTGTCACTAATATGTTTGATATTAAAAACCATAATAGGTTGTTATAGAAGTATGTCTTAATCCTGTTTTTATAATGTAGGAATGCTAGTTTTAGAAAGATTTAAACCATTTACTTCTATTGAAATGTAACATATTGATAATAACATATGTAGAAGTAGGTGAATTTTACCATCTGTTTTTGTTTTTGTTTTTGTTTTTTTAGGTTTTTTTTTGAGACAGGGTTTCTTTGTTCCCTGGCTGTCCTGAAACTCACTCTGTAGACCAGGCTGGCCTCGAACTCAGAAATTCACCTCCTCTGCCTCCCAAGTGCTGGGATTAAAGGTGTGTGCCACCACACCTGGCTACCATCTGTATTTTGTTGATATGCATTGTAAAAGAAACTTTTCTCTTCAAACTGAACATACTGATTCTTTCAGAAAGGATAAACCACATTTAGAAGGAAAAATGGAGAATATATCACATACATTTTAGCTTACAAAATAATTTCAGCAAACTGATTTGTTTACAACTATAAAACATATACATAAACAAATTCTACTAATATTTATTTACATACCCATAATAATACCTATGCATATACTCAAATACATACACATACACATAGCACGAATTTATTACAATGGTTTCTTGCACCAAAAACAACAGATTTCCCATTTTTCTCCAAAGCCCCAACACAATGTCTCCTGGAGAAAATAAGGCACATTGATTTCCTTTCCTTAGGCCCATTTAATCTAACTGCAAGGTTCTTGATCCACAGTTCTA
This sequence comes from Mus pahari, assembly GCF_900095145.1. Classification (NCBI taxonomy): domain Eukaryota; kingdom Metazoa; phylum Chordata; class Mammalia; order Rodentia; family Muridae; genus Mus; species Mus pahari. The sequence goes on from NC_034613.1 coordinate 55,306,171, forward strand.
GATTTGCAGCCTCCGCCGACAAATAATTGTCTAGCTTCCTTTGTTATAGCTTGTTTCTATCACCAGGGAATTTTCTGAAATAGATAAGATAACTTGCCACCCCCTCTTTCAGGCCTGTCTACACCAGTCCCCCAGAAAACACATTCCAAGTATTTAAAAAAATGTAAACATAAAAATATTTCAAATTTCTCATTATAATAAGGCATTTGTAAATTGAAAAGACCAGAATTATCAACCCACATTATAATGTCCTGTTTTAATTCAAAAACATGTTATCCTGTTAAGTTTGAAGTCTACCATTGTACAGATAGCCTTCTGTACTAGGCACAATATGGAGGACTCCCTTCATTGGCATGCCTTCACTTTCTCCTAAATTCACATTGGAGTTCAAAAAACAGAACAAACCACTACTTTGAGACTGTCACATAGTCCAATTATATTACAGGTTCAACTTCCTTTCTGTTGATAAGAACCTGTTCAGCAAGCACTTTATATTCTTGAAATGCTTCCACATTCTAATGAGGTATTTTGGTACCTAAAGTCTTCAGCCAATGACATTTCCCTATTCTGGATGTTCCTAACTCCAATCCCCCAAAATATGTAAACCTTGAATCACACCAAGTAAAGTTGATCTGCATCCCTACAACCGGTCCCAGTGTGATCTCATTACCTTAACCTACAGGTCCCTAACCCCATCTTCTATCTGACTCTGCTCCTTTTGCCTTTGTAGACCCATATTTTCCAACAATCCCAGGGGTCAGGGAGGGAAAAAAAAACTAACAAAAACCTCTTGAGGTACAGGAGGAAATATCTTAAATAGAACTCTAATGGCTCATGCTCTAAGATCAAGAATTGATAAATGGCACCTCATGAAACTGGAAAGCTTCTGTAACACAAAGGGCATACTCAATAAGGCAAATCAGAAACCTACACATTTGCAAAAAGTCTTCACTATCCCCACATCTGATAGAGGGCTAATATCCAAAATATATAAAGAACCCAAGAGGTAAACACCAAGGAACCAAACCACCCAATCAAAAACTGGGGTATAGAACTTAACTGAAAATTCACAGCAGAAGAATTTCAAATGGTTGAGAAGCACCTAACGAAATCCTTAGTTCAAAGTCCATAGTGATCAGAGAAATGCAAATCAAAACAACCCTGAGATTGCACCTTATACCAATCAGAATGGCTAAGATCAAAACTTTAGATGACAACACATATTGGCAAGGATGCAGGGAAAGAGGAAAACTCTTTCATTGCTGGTGGGATTGCAAACTGGTAAAATCACTTTGGAAATCAATCTGGAGGTCCCTCAGAAAGTTGGAAACCTGAAGACCGAGCAATACCATTCTTGGGAATATATCCAATAGATGTTCCACTATGCAGCAGGGGAACATGATCCAGTAAGTTCATAGCAGCCTTGTTTGTGATTGGCAGAAGTTGGAAACAACCAAGATGCCGCATGACAGAAGAATACATGCAGAAAATGGGGTTCATTTATACAATGGAATACTACTCAGCAATTATGAACAAGGCATCCTGAGTTTTGCAGGCAAATGAATGGAACTACAACACATCCTGAGTGAGGTACTGCAGTCCCAAAAGGATATGCATGGTATATATTCACGAATCAGTGGATATTAACAGAAAAAGTGTAGAATATCCAAAATACAGTACACAAAACTCAAAAAGGTCAACAAGCTGAAGTGCCCAAGTGATGACACCTCAGTCCCACTTGGGAAGGATAAGAAAACAATCACGAGGGAGGAGGGAGGGAGAAAGAGACCTGTAAGGTAAAGTGGACAGGGGGTTGTTAGAGGGGAACATGATCAGGAATTAGGTGGGGAAAAGGACTGAAACCCTGAGGGCCAGCAGGAAGAATGGAAACAGGCAACCTCTGGAGGTAGGAGGTTGGGGAGACCCTCCAGAACATACCAGAGACCTGGGAGATGAAAGACTTTCAGGACTCAAACAGAGTGACCTTAGATGAAATGACTACAATGGGGAGAAGGAACTTGTAGATCACACCCTCAGTAAGATGACAGGGCATCAAATAAGGGAAGGGGCATCCCACAGTCAAAACTCTGACCCATAATTGTTCCTGTCTGAAAGAAATACAGGAATAAAAATGGAGCAGAGTCTGAGCAAAGAAGGTCCAGCAACAGGCCCAAAGTGGGACCCAGCTCAAAGGGATGTCTCAAGGCCTGATATTATTACTGAGTCTATGGAGCCCTCACAAAAAGGGATCTATCATTACTGCCCTTTGAAAGACTCAACAAGCAGCTGAAAGAGTCAGATGCAGATATTTGCACCCAACCAATGGACAGAAGCAATTGACACCTGTGGTTAAATTAGGGAAAAGCTGGGAGAGGGAGCAGTCTCAATTAACCTGGACCTCTGAGATCTCTCAAACACTGGACCACCAACCAGGTAGCATGCACCAGCTGATATGAGGCCCCCAAAACATATAGAGCAGAGGACTGTCATATCTGGGTTCAGTCAAAGAAGATGGACCTAACCCTAAAGAGACTGGAGGACCCAGGGAATTTCAAGGTGGGGTGTGGGGGCTGGGAATATCCTAATTGAGACAGGGGCAGGGAGGAGATATGGGGTGTGGAACAGTCAGAGGGTGGACCGGAAGGGAAATAAAATCTGGAGTGCAAATAAACAAATAAATAAATATTAATTAAAAAAAGAAATTTAATGGCACACAGCTAGCTATAATGTGAAGACGTTAAGACTATGAACACACCCAAGAGATTATACAAAGTGAACAATTCCCAAATAGTTATTTAAAGGTCTAAAAGCCCCCAACAAATATCAGGAATTAGCATACATTTTTTAGAAGATGACAACAATATACTCAGTTTCCTAGTAGAGATAGAATAAAAGATAAGAGAAAATGTAACTTAGATTTTTCTTCCTTCAAGAAATATGCTTCACCATCAACAATATAAATCATCATGCACAAAAGCATAAAAAAGTTACTTTGAGCAAATGGAACTAAGAAAATAAAAACAGGCAGAGTTGTAGAATCTGATAAAATATACAGAACCAAAACTAGTGATAAGAAGAAAGAAAAGTTACTTTATACTGATTAAAAAGAAACTCACACTTCTTATCATATATGCACTGAACACAGATACACCAAATTTCACGCAAGTATTTTAAGATTTAAGACAAAATAAATGGGCTGGTGAGATGGCTCAGTGGGTAAGAGCACCCGACTGCTCTTCCAAAGGTCCGGAGTTCAAATCCCNACATGGTGGCTCACAACCATCTGTAACAAGATCTGACTCCTTCTTCTGGAGTGTCTGAAGACAGCTACAGTGTACTTACATATAATAAATAAATAAATAAATATTTTAAGACAAAAAAAAAAATTCTTGAATGGTTAATGTGGGAGACTTATTTAGTACATCTCATTTAAAAATGGACAAGGTATTTGTACAAACACTAAACAGAGAAGCATTGAAATTGAATGATGTCATAGATCAAATGGATTTGACATACATCTCCATAGCATTTCATTCAGTTACTAAAGAATATGCATTCTTTTCTGCAATCCATGAAACTTTCTCTAAAACTGATGACATTAGGAAAACAATCCTTACAAATATAGGAAAATTGTAATTATATTATCCATCACATCTGATTACAATGAAAATAAAGCTGAATATCAATAGCAATAGAAACTTTAGAAAGTACACAAATTCATGAAAACTAACCAACACAATGTAATAACAATAGATAAAGGAAGAAATCAAGACATTTTTAGAATTCCTCCACCTGAATAAAACTGAAAAATCATACAGCAAATATATGGAATACATTAAAGGTGGTCCTAAAAATTTAAGAGATATAAAATTAATAAATTAATAACTTAACCCCTTGGAAAAACTGAAAGAACCAATAGGAAAAACCAAGAACAACAAAAACAAAACACCAAAAAAATGAAACAATAGAAAGAAATAGATAATAAAAACAAGGTTTTACAAAGGCAAATAAAGATCAGATAAACAAACTTATAATCATTAAAGAAATAGAAACAGTCATTAAAAGACTCCTAAACAAAAAAGGAGCATGACCATAAAGTTTTATTGCAGAATTCTACCAAAATATCCAAGAAGAGCTAAAGTTAACATTTCTTAAATTATTCTTCAAAGTATAAACACAGTAAACATAGGCAAATTTGTTGTATGGGGACATAGTCACACTGAAACCTAAACCACAGAAATATGTGAAAAGAGAATTACAGACCAATTTCCCTCATGAACATTGATATAAAAATAATAAAATACTCTTATACCACATCTAAGAACACATCTAAAAGATTATCCACTATGGTCAAGTAGGCTTCATCTATAGACAATTGCAGGATTCTACTTATAAAAAAAATCTGCCAATGTGATCAACCATATAAACAAAATAAGAGAAAAAGAAATCACAAGGTCACTTCATGAGGTGATGCAAAAGCTTCTGACAAAATCTAACAACCCTTGATGTTAAAAGTATTAGGAGAGAGGGCTCTGACTGCCAAAGCAGGTGAGGGAGCTATCTTGTGTCCCAGGTCCCTCTGAGACTAGTCTGTGCAGGTGAGTGTGTAGACTGCCAAGGCAACACATCATCTGGGACAGGCCTGTTTCAGGACTTCATCTTCAGCCAGGAGGCAGGTCTGAACACCAGACCTCTCTGCACCTTCCCAGCAAGAGGAAAGCTTGCCTGCTGAGAGTACTCTGACCACTGAGACTCAGGAGAGAGCTGGACTCCCAGGACTGCTGACAGAGGCTAACAGAATCACAGGAAGAATAAGCTCCAACGAGAGACAATTATAAAAACTAATGCCAGAGATTAGCAGATGGCAAAAGGCAGACTTAAGAATCTTACTAACAGAAACCAAGACCACTCACCATCATCAGAACCCAGCACTCCTACCTCAGCCTGGATACCCCAACACACCCAAAAAGCAAGACTTGGATTTAAAACCATATCTCATGATGTTGGTAGAGGATTTTAAGGAGAGCATTAATAACTCACTTAAAGAAATACAAGAGAACACAGCTAAAGAGGTAGAAGTACTTAATGAATTACAGGAAAACACAGCCACACAGGTGATGGAATTGAACAAAACCATCCAAGAACTAAAGAGGGAAGTAGACACACTAAGAAAAACCAAAGGGAGACAATTCCAGAGACAGAAACCCTACTAAAGCAATCAGGAATCATAGATGTGAGCATCAGCAACAGAATACAAGAGATGGAAAAGAGAATCTCAGGTGCAGAACTTTCCATGGAGAACATGGGCACAACAATTAAAGAAAATGCAAAACACAAAAAGATTCTAATTCAAAACATCCAGGAAATCCATGCCACAATGAGAAGACCAAACCTATGGATGATAGGAGTAGATGAAAATGAAGATTTTCAAAATAAAGGGTCAGCAAATATCTTCAACAAAATTATAGAAGAAAACTTCCCAAACCTAAAGAATGAGAACCCCATGAACATACAAGAAGCCTACAGAACTCCTAATAGACTGGACCAGAAAAGAAATTCCTCCCAACACCTAATAATCAGAAAAACAAATGCATTAAATAAAGATAGAATATCAAAAGCAGTAAGGGAAAAAGGACAAGTAACATATAAAGGCAAGCCTATTAGAATTACACCAGATTTCTGTCCAGAGAATATGAAAGTCAGAAGATCCTGGACAGATGTTATATAGGCACAAAGAGAAAATAAATGCCACCCCAGACTACTATACCCAGGAAAACTGTCAATTACCATAGATGGAGAAACCAAAGTAATCCATGATAAAACTAAATTCACACAATATCATTCCATGAGTCCAGCCCTTCATAGGATAATAAAGGAAAAGCACCAACAAAAGAACAGTAACTATACCCTAGAAAAATCAAGAAAGTAATTCTTCAACAAGCCTAAAAGAAGACAGCCAAAGAACAAAATCCAAACTTTAACAACAAAAATGACAGGAAGCAATGATTACATTTCTTTAATTTCTCTTAACAACAATGGTAGCAAATCCCCAATAAAAAGACATAGACTAATAGACTGGCTACACGAACACGACCCAACATTTTGCTACTTACAGGAGACCCACCTCAGGGAAAAAGACAGATACTATCTCAGAGTGAAAGGTTGGAAAAAAATTTTTCAAGCAAATGGTCCAAAGAAACAAGCTGGTGTAGCCATTCTAATATCAAATAAAATTGAGTTCCATCCCAAAGTTATCAAAAAAGANAAGGAGGGGCACTTCATACTCATCAAAGGTAAAATGTACCAAGAGGAACTCTTAATTCTGAATATCTATGCTCAAAATATAAGAGCAGCCACATTCATTAAAGGAACTTTAGTAAAGCTCAAAGGACACATTTCACCTCACACAATAATATTGGGAGACCTCAACACCCCACTCTCATCAATGGACAGATCCAGGAAACAGAAACTAAACAGAGACACATGCTCACTAACAGAAGTTATGAAACAAATGGATTTAACAGATATCTACAGAACATTTTATCCTAAAATAAAAGGACATACCTTCTTCACAGCACCACTTGGTTCCTCCTCCAAAACTGACGATATAATTGGTAAGAAAACAGGCCTCCACAGATACAAAAATATTGAAATTATCGCATGCATCCTATCATATCACCACAGACTAAGGCTGATCTTTAATATCAGCATAAGTAATAGAAAGCCAACATTCATGTGGAAACTGAACAACACTCTACTCAATGTTTAATGGAAATGAAGCCACAACATACCCAAACTTATGGGACAAAGTGAAGGTAGTCCTAAGAGGAAAACTCATACCCCTGAGTGCCTCCAAAAAGAAACTAGAGAGAGAATACACTACCAGTCTGACAGCACACCTAAAAGCTCTAGAACAAAAGGAAGCAAATACACCCAAGAGGATTAGACAGCAAGAAATAATCAAACTTAGGGCTGAAATCAACCAAGTGGAAACAACAACAACAACAACAAAACAACTATTCAAAGAATCTACCAAACGAAGAGCTGGATCATTGAGAAAATCAACGAGATAAATAAAGCCTTAACCAGAAAACTAGAGAGTACAGGGACAGTATCCTAATTAACAAAATCAGAAATGAAAAAGGAGACATAACAACAGAACCTGAGGAAATCCAAAACATTATCAGGTCCTACTACNAAAGGCTATACTCAACAAAACTAGAAAACCTGGATGAAATGGACAATTTACTAGACAGATAACAGGTACCAAAGTTAAATCAGGATCAGATTAACTATCTAAACAGTCCCAATTCCCTGAAAGATATAGAAGCAGTCATCAATAGTCTCTCAACCAAAAAAAGCCCAGAACCAGATGGGTTTAGTGCAGACTTTTATCTGACCTTCAAAGAAGTCCTCAAACTATTCCACAAAATAGAAACAGAAGGTACTCTACCCAATTCATTCTATGAGACCACAATTACTCTGAAACCTAAGCCACACAAAGATCCAACCATGAAAGAGTACTTCAGACCAATTTCCCTTATGAATATTGATGCAAAAATACTCTGTAAAATCCTTGCAAACTGAATCCAAGAACACATCAAACAGTCATTCATCATGACCAAGTATGCTTCATCCCTGTGATTCAGGGATGGTTTAATATACAGAAATCCATCAACATAATCCACTATATAAACAAACTCAAAGAAAAAAAAAGCACATGATGATCTCATAAGATGCTAAAAAAAAAACATTTGACAAAATCCAACACCCCTTTATGATAAAAGTCTTGGAATGATCAGGAATTCAAGGCCCATACCTAAACATAATAAAAGCAATGTACAACAAACCAGTAGTCAACATCAAACTAAATGGAGAGAAAATTGAAGCAATCCCACTAAAATCAGGGACGAGACAAGGCTGNCCACTTTCTCCCTATCTATTCAATATAGTATTTGAAGTCCTAGCCAGAGCAATTCAACAACAAAAGGAGAACAAGGGGACACAAATTGGAAAGGAAGTAGTAAAAATATCACTATTTGCAGATGTTATAATAATATACATATATAGGAACCAGAAGGTGAGCCATCTTGGATCCGGTGCACTGCTGGGGAGAGGGTGGACTGGAGAAGAGTCACAGCTTCTGGGAAGGAACCCGTGTCTGGTTCCGGTCATCTGGCGCCTTTCCCCGCCCAAGGAGGGGTGTTCAAACCTGGACCAGTCCCCAGGTCTGACTAAGCATCCAGCACCTTTCCCCGCCCGCCCAAGGAGAGATGGAGAGGAATTCCCTGGGGAGTCCCCAGGCCTGATCCAGCATCCAGCGCCTTTCCCTGCCTGAGGAGGGGTGTTCACCCGGGACCAGTCCCCAGGCTTGATCTGGCATCTGGTGTCTTTACCCGCCCAAGGCCTGATCCAGCATCCAGCTCCTTTCCCCCACCAGAGGAGGGGTGTGTGCCTGGGAGCAGTCTCCTGGCCGAAGACAGGAGAACTATCTTTGCTCCAGTCCACTGCCAGTTAGAGGGCGGCATAGAGAAGGGACTCAGCTTCTGGGCTCCAGTCTGCACTGGCAAGAGTGTGGACC
>NC_034613.1:55314762-55316250 GCF_900095145.1 Mus pahari
ACAGATTTAATGCAATTCCCATCAAATTTCCAACGCAATTATTCACTGAGTTGGAAATGGCAATTTGCAATTTCATCTGGAATAATAAAAAGCCTAGGATAGCAAAATCTATTCTCAACAATAAAAGAACTTCTGCTGGAATCACCATGCCTGACCTTAAGCTGTACTACAGAGCAATTGTGGTAAAAACTGCATGGTACTGGCACAGCTATAGACAGGTAGATCAATGGAACAGAACTGAATACCCGGAAATGAATCCACACACCCATAGTCACTTGATCTTTGACAAGGAGCTAAAACCATCCAGTCGATAAATGACAGCATTTTCAACAAATGGTGCTGGCACAACTGTAGGTTATCATGTTAAAGAATGCAAATTTATCCATTCTTATCTCTTTGTACAAATCTCAAGTCTAAGTGGATCAAAGACCTCTACATAAAACCGGAGACACTGAATTTTTTTCTTTTTTTTTTAACTTATTTTATTAGATATTTTCTTCATTTACATTTCAAATTCTATCCAGAATGCCCCCTATATCCTCCCCTAACCCTGCTCCCCTACTCACCCACTCCCACTCCTTGGCCCTTGTGTTCCCCCATATGGGGCATATAAAGTTTGCAAGACCAAGGGGCATCTCTTCCCAATGATGGCTGACTAGGCCATCTTTTGCTATATATGCAGCTACAGACAAGAGCTCTGGGGGCACTGATTAGTTCATAATGTTGTTTCACCTATAGGTTTGCAGTCCCCTTCAGTTCCTTGGGTAATTTCTCTAGCTACTCCATTGGGTTCTCTGTGTTCTATCCTATAGATAAGGCACTGAAATTTATAGATGAGAAAGTGAGGAAAAACCTTGACGATATGGGCACAGGGGAAAAATTCCTAAACAGAATAGCAATGGCCTGTGCTGTAAGATCAAAAATTGACAAATGGGACCTCATAAAATTGCAAAGCTTCAATGAGGCAAAAGACACTGTCAATAAGACAAAATGGCCATCAGCAGATAGGGAAAAAATTTTACCAATCCTAAATCTGATAGGGGACTAATATTCAATATATACAAAGAGCTCAAGAAGCTGGACTCCAGAAATTCAAATAACCACATTAAAAATGAGGTACAGAGCTAAACATAGAATGCTGATCTCAGGAATACAGAATGGCTGAGAAGCATGTGAAAAAATGTTCAACATACTTAATCATCAGGGAATTGCAAATCAAAACAACCCTGAGATTCCACCTCACACCAGTCAGAATGGCTAAGATTAAAAATTTTGGTGACAGGAAATGTTGGTGAGGATGTGGAGAAAGAGGAACACTCTTCCATTGCTGGTGGCATTGCAAGCTTGTACAACCACTCTGGAAGGAAGTCTGGTGATTCCTCAGAAAATTGGACATAGTACAACCAGAAGATACAACAATGCCTGTTCTGCGCATATACTCAGAAGATGTTCCAACTAGTAATAAGGACACATGCTCCACTATGTTTA
>NC_034613.1:55317000-55326095 GCF_900095145.1 Mus pahari
AGAAGTGGATGCTCACAGTCATCTATAGGATGGAACACAGGGCCCCCAAAGGAGGAACTAGAGAAAGTTCCTAAGGAGCCAAAGGGGTCTGCATCACTATAGGTGGAACAACAATATGAACTAACCAGTAACCCCAGAGCTCGTGTCTCTAGCTGCATATGTATCAGAAGATGACCTAGTTGGCCATCACTAGGAAGAGAGGTCCCTAGGTCATGCAAACTTTATGTGCTCCAGTACAGGGGAATGCCAGGGTCAAGAAGTGGGAGTGAATGGGTAGGGGAGCAGGGCAGGGGGAGGGTATAGCAAACTTTCATTATAACATTTGAAATGTAAATAAATAAAATATCTAATAAAATAATATTTAACAAAAAGTATTAGGAGAGACGACAATACAAAGTATATACCTAAACATTATAAATGCAATTTATAGCAATCCAGTAGCCAACATCAAATCAAATGCATAGAAACGAAGCAATTAAACTAAAACCACAAGCAAGACAATGTAGTGTACTCTCTTCATATCTAATCAATATAGTAGTTGAAAATCTCTATAGAGCAATAAGAAAACAGGGAGATCAAGGGGATACAAATTGGAAAGGAAGAAGTTAAAGTATTATTATGTGTAGATATGTTAGTATCCATAAGTGATTCCCAGGGAATTCACACAGCTGATACCCTCTTCAGCAAAGTGGCTGCATGCAAAATTATACAAAAAATAAATTAGTAGTCCTATATATAAATGACAAACAGACCGAGAAATAGATGAAGGAAGCAGCATCTTTTATAATATCTACAAATAACATAAAATATCTTGGTGTGTAACTTTAACTAAGCAAGTGAAAGACCTGTATGATAAAAACTCATTAAAGAAGGACACTGAGAAATATATCAGAAGATTGAAAAAAATTCCTATTCTCATGGATAGTTACGATTAACATAGAAAACATATGTACCTTGCTATAAACAGTCTACAGATTTAATACAATCCATTTCAAAATTAAAACACAGGTCTTTGCAGAACTTGAAATAACAATACTCATCTTCATATGGAAAAACAACACTAACAACAGCAACAACAACAAAAGTGTATGCATACCTTATATTAATTTATAACTAACTGGTTTAGTATATATTTAATGACAAAACCTTAAAATTGTCTTGTATGTTTTTATGGCTTAGCCCTGAAGTTGTTTTTGTAAAATCAGAGGAGTTCTTGTGATCATCTTTCTGAATCAGAAACAAGCAAACTAACACATATATAATCAGAAAACAGAAGGTAAATTAAGGGATAGCTAAAACAATTCTGTACAATAAAAGAATCTGGACATATCTGCCTCCTGGATTTCAAGTTGTACTACAGAGCAATAGTAAAAAAAATCACATGTTATTGGTATAAAATCAAGCAGGCTAATCAATGAATTTGAATCAAATTCTCACAGATGAATACACACCTATGGACATATATTTTTTTATAAAGTATCTAGAAATAAACAATGAAAAAATGTAAAATGTTTTCAACAAACATTGTTGGTCTAACTAAATGTGTGAATGTACCAGATAGTAAATAGGCCCATATATATCACCCTGCACAAAATCAAGTCCAAGTGGACCAAAGACATCAACATAAAACCAAATACTAAATCTGATGGAAAATAAAGTGGAAAAAAGTTGTGGCAAGTGACAGAACTTCCTGAAGAGAGCACTAATAGCATAAGCACTAAAATCAAGAAATAATAAATAATAAATGGAACCTCATATTGTTGTTCCTCCTATAGGGTTGAAGACCCCTTCAGCTCCTTGGGTACTTTCTCCAACTCCTCCATTGGGGGCCCTGTGTTCCATCCTATAGATGACTGTGAGCATCCACTTCTGTATTTGCCAGGCACTGGCATAGCCTCACAAGAGAGAGCTATATCAGGATACCTTCAGCAAATTCTTATTGGCATATGTAATAGTGTCTTGGGTTGGTGACTGATTATGGTATGGATCCCCAGGTGAGGCAGTCTCTGGATGGTCCTTCCTTCTATCTCAGCTCCAAACTTTGTCTCTGTAACTCCTTCCATGGATAATTTGTTCCCCATTCTAAGGAGGAATCCACACTTTGGTCTTCCTTCTCCTTGATGTTCATGTGTTTTGCAAACTTTATCTTGGGTATTCTAAGTTTCTGGGCTAAAATCCACTCATCAGTGAGTGCATATCATCTGGCTGCAAATGTAGCTGAATATGGCCTAGTAGGACATCATTGGGAAGAGAGGTCCTAGGTCTTACAAAGATTATATGCCCCAGTACAGGGGAATGCCAGGGCCAGGAAGCAGGAGTTTGTGGGTTGGGGAACAGGGCAGGGGGAGTGTATAGGAGACTTTCAGGATAGCATTTGAAATGTAAATGAAGAAAATATCTTTTAAAAAAAGACTGTTAAAAAATGGAACCTCATGAAATTTAAAAGCTCTGTAAAGCAAATGACACTATCAATAGTTCAAAACTGGAGCCCACAAAATAGGAAAATATTTTCATCAAGTCTACATCTAACAGAGAGATAAAAATATATATATATATATATATATATATATATATATATATATATATATATATATTATATTTCATGAATATTTATTGCATTCAAAAAACAATGTGGGGTACTTTGCTCACTCTTACTTCTTTTATGCTTTCTGAGCTTATATTGACGTTTTTCAAACTTTCTAAGGAACAAAAATGTGCTTTGGTGAAATATTCTGTTCACATCTGTTAAGTCCTCTTGATATCTGTTATCACCTAATTCTAGTATTTCTTCAATTATTTTTGTCTACATGACTTATTTATTGGAGAAAGTGAAGTTTTAGCCCAGAAATTCAGAATATCCATGATACAATTTGCAAAGCACATGAAACTCAAGAAGATGTGTGGGGAGCCTTCCTCACAATCGCCATGGCAAGATGGCACTGGCATCAGGTGTTCTAACTGGTAAACAAGCGGTCTGCGCATGTGCCAGGCAAATTTCCATCCCTTGCGCCCTGCCTGTCCAGTGGCATCATCTGGGCCGATAGTGAGCAGCCAACCAGGGAGCTACACGTCCTAGGTGGAGAACATTTCCTATATAAGGGAGAGGGTTTTTCACCTCGGGGTCTCCGCTTTCGAGTAGCTTATGCATTGCCTCTCGAGATGCATTAAAGCTTTACTGCAGAAGGATCCTGATGTGTCGCGTCGTTCTTGCTGGTGAGACGGTAGTGCATCGCAAAGATGGAAAACCAAAGTATGGATACATCTCTCCTTCTTAGAATGGGGAACAAAATACCCAAGGAAGAGACAAAGTACAGTGTTGAGATGGATGGAAAGACCATCCAGACACTGCCCCACCAGGATCCATCCCATATACAACCACCAAATCCAGATACTATTGCATATTCCACCAAGATTTTGCTGAAGGGAACTCTTGTGAGTCTATGTCAGTGCCTGGCAAATACAGAAGTGGATGGTCACAGTCATCTATTGGATGGAACACAGGGTCCCTAATGAAGGAACTAGAGAAATTACCCAAGGAGATAAAAGGGTCTGAAACCCTATAGGAAGAACAACAATATGAACTAACCAGTACCCCCCAGAGCTGTGTCTCTAGTTGCATATGTAGCAGAGGATGGCGTAGTCGACCATCAATGGGAGGAAATGCCCTTGGTATTGTGAAGATCATATGTCCCAGTACAAGGGAACATCAGGGCCAGGAAGCAGGAGTGGGTGGGTTGGGGAGCAGGGCACAGGGAGGGTGTAGGGGGCTTTGGGAATAGCATTTGAAATGTAAATGAAGAAAATATCTAATAAAAAATGCCTTAAAATTACCCACTATTCTGAATTGGAGTCAGTTTGTGTGTTCATGGTCAATATTATGCTTTGCAGTGAAATTGAGTGAATCCAAAATTATATTAATTCATAAATAACTAGTTTAGCATAAATTAAATGACAGAACCCTAAAATTGTCTTTATGTTTTCACTGCTTAGCTCTGAAGTTATTTCTGTAAAATCAGCGAAGTTCTTCTGAATCAGAAACAACCAAACACTTATGTAATCAGAATACAGAAGGGAAATTAAGGGTTTCTCCCAGTTATCTTGTTTTAATTTTATCTCCTAAAACAATGTTTTATTCAATGAGACATATATTTTTATAAGAATATATATGACATCACCAAAATATGAATTCAACAAGAACCAATACCCCACATCCAGTGGCCTACCTTTAATACAAAATCAAGAAGACATTCTATCCATATGCATAGGATGAACTAGTATGTTTTTATGGTTCTCACTTAACTGAAGAGGCTTAGATCATCTGATTTTCCCAAAGCATTGAGTTCAAAGAAAAAGATTGGAAACCAAAGAAGAATCTAAATGAGACTCTATTTTTGCTTCTTTCCATGGGTGTAATGACCTTGATATATTTACTCTTGATTTAGCATCATGGTTTGTAGGTATCTTTTTTTCGGTCATTTTTTTTTCTGCAGAAATTTTATTTTATTTTATTTTCCAATTTTTATTAGGTATTTACTTCATTTACATTTCAAATGTTATCCCAAAAGTTCCCTATAGCCTCCCCCCACCCGGGGGTCCATCCCATAATCAGCCACCAAATGCAGAAACTATTGCATACACCAGCAAGATTTTTCTGTCATTTTTTATTAAATTATTTTATTTGCTTACATTTTAAATGTTACATACCCTCCCTGTCCCCCCTCTCAGAGTTCCTCATCTCATCCCCCTTCTTCTTGGCCTCTGAGTTCATGCTTCCCCACCCTCCTACCCACACCTCATTCCCCCACCCCCAGAATCCCTTTCCCTGGTGTACCAGGTCTCTAAAGGATTAGATGCATCCTCTCCCACTGAGGCCAGACAAGGCAATGTTCTGCTTCATATGTGCCAGGGTCACTGACTAACCCATGTATGTTCTTTGGTTGGTGGGTTAGGTTTCATTGATATTGTTGGTTTTCCTATGTGTTGCTATCCCTTTCAGCTCTTTTGTTCTGTCCTCTAGCTAATCTATAGGGGTCCCTGACCTCAGAGGTATCTTAAAAGAAAGGTATGTTAATAGAGTTTGGAAGAAAATGTCCTCTCTCAATATTCGATAACCTCCAAATAGCAAACAAAATAAGATTATTGACTTTCTTTCTTAGAGATCAATGTACTATCTGCAGGGAAAAAAAGATTTACTCTTGTTAAAACTAGAGATCCAGTGATTGAACAAAGAGCATTGCACATGCTAACAAAGACTATTTTAATCAAGAAATACTCTGGGTCCACTATCATGACTTCATTAAATGAACAGCTTAGTTGATTAGAGTGGTATTTACTAAGGTTCAAAAAAATGGAAAAATGTTAAGATTTATATATTGTTTCACCAAAAGACTAAATGTTACCTAAAAACTGACCAGATCTCATAGAAAATATATGATAGAGTCTGATATAAAGGATGAATCTATGTTATAGAATTTGTTGAGTAATACAGTTAAACATATAAGTATGTTTAATCAAAAATAAACAAAACCATAAAGTCATAGATTCCTAACATGTAGAAATTTTGATCTTTTTAAAAGTAGCATTGAATAAGATAATTTTAGTTTTAAAATTATTTTCTGTTTTCATAATAATATTTATAAGCAAAAATATTTCTTAATATTTATTAATTCCTACTGATTTATTGAAGTATTAAAATGATCATAAGGGAGAGAAGGGTAAATATTATAGGTGACACTATGCAATATCTATTTAAGGACAGAAAATGCTTAGAAGAACACTTAGAAGAATATGGATTTAATTGCTTTCATATTCATAGTTAATAAAGTAGTTCAAATTGAGTTTTCATAAACTATTTGTATGGCTTATGTTTCCAAGATTTTCTTTTGTTCCTTTTCCACTAGTTTGTGATTATTATAAAAAGTTTTATGTTTTATTCAGGATTTTTTCAGCTATTCAATAGTGTTTGGACTATAATAATACATAGTTTCAACTCAGTATGTGTTTGGTCAATGAATAGACTAATTAATTCTGGAAAACATTCAGACAATAAAGATGAATACTAATGGATTTGCCAACTCTTTAGTCTTCTGACCTTTGAATTTCCTGAGTGTAAAAAGAAAATTAGCACAGAAAACTTAAAAAGCATTGTTCTCTTTAACCAGCATATACTACAATTAAGCTGTGCTTAGTCATTTAAAAGATTTTAAAATAAATAAAATATGCAAAATTAAGTGTCAAAGTAACAATGACATTAAAATGCACATTTCTTAATCTATAAAATCTAATGTAAAAAAAATATAAGTACATGATATGTCCATACCATGGGAACATCTAGGAAGGGCCGTTTATTATTTATAATTAAATTATAGGAATGAGAGTGAAGAAAATACATTTAATTATGAACAATTTTAAGGTTGTCAACAAACAATCTATATTATGACACGAAAATTATTTTAGATTGAAGAGTAATGTACATATCAGATGAATGTTCTACATAGTAGTTATAAACATTGCATATTGTTTTGTAATCATCTTGTTGACATTTTATTGTGAGTAATAATTTTCTGATAGTGTCTGAGTGACAGCAAACAACAAAACTAACATACTTATTGTTATACAGTCTGCAATCTGTCATATACAAAACAGAAAATATTTCTTACTTATAATTTCCTGATCAATGAAATCAGAAAAAAATAAAAAATGCCTAAAGAAAGAAGAAATGGTAGAATATTTACATACTACAAACACAGGTCAGTCAAGAATGCATATGACTTTAAACAAAATTATGTTGAAATTATAACAGAAGAAGCTCCATAAACCCCTTCATTACTTATCCTATTCTCTGCTCTTATACCAATAGTAATCTTATTTAAATTAAGTTTTAATCAAAAAGAAGATTAATAACATAAAATATGGTCCGGCCATCTCTATCTTGAGGAAATGAGAAATAATTAGTTAGTGGTCTTGTCCAGTAATGAGTTTATTATCATGCAATGATAGATTTAAATTATATTTGAAATTAAAATGAACTTTCACACCTGTTCTCATTTATGCTAACACAAACTCATGTCACTCACCCAGTTGTACAGGAGTCAACAACAATGTTGATTAACCATTTCACACTTTATCATATCTTAACCATTCCACATGTGGTCATTGCTACATAAAAGTTTACACAAGTCCTAACTGACAGTAGAGTGTCTTGCCTTGCTGGGATAATTTTATGTGAATTATCTTGTACTACCAGGAATGAGTCTGCTTTCTTGATTTTTCTTAGACCCTACTGAGTATGATGCTATGTAAGGGAATGAATTTTACTTAAAAAGGAAGGAAAATAAGATATGGAAAGACAATAATACTTTTAAGTTTCTTTTACTCTGTACTTAGACAAAATTTGCTACTAAGGATAAAAGTATTGTTCAAGGTATTTTCTTTACATGTACTTTAATTTTAAAGACATAATTCTCTCATAACAACTCAGTTGAAAAGGCTTTTTGTAGACGTTATAGTTACACTGACAAGCACAACAAAATTTAGTGACAAGGTTGGATTGTATGTGAGAGAACAGCAGAGGTCTTTGGTATCATCTGATCTTGTCAGTGAAGTGTTTCTCTCATAAACTGCATTGTCTTATACTAGGAAACACTGGATAACATTTGCTTAAGAATAACGTTGAAAGGATCTTTTCAGACAGTGCACCCATATAGAAGTTTTGAGACTAATTATCTCTGTCTAATGATCCTTAAAATAACCAAAAGTAAATCATACATCATTTTTATAGAAAATTGTCTTAGGCACTTTGTTATTGTATAGAGAAAAAAAGACAATAGGTTGTTTGGAAATTTAGCATGTAACAGATATTCAAATATCAGCCAATAATTTCCTCTGGGCAACTAGGAACAGTCACCTAGTATACATAGTTAAATATAAGATTATATCTTTCTCTATGTTGTGTATGTTTAAGTTTAGATTTCTTAATATTTATTGAAGTCCATTTTCTGATAAGGCATGCATGGGTGAATTAGATATCAATAACAACTTATTCCTGGCATAAAGCAATTTATACTTTAGAAAATAAAGAATTGACAGTATGTCTGGAACAAGGATAAGAATAAAGTCTGTTCTACAAATCAATTTTTGAATATAAGTATTCTAAGACATATTATACAAGGATTTATACCATAAGAAATGGATCATATTAATGCAAAGCATGCAATACTAAAAATTTTATGTGATATTAAAAAGTGACAAAGTTGATTATTTACAAAAAAATGGCCCACAGTTTGAGAAAACCATGACACTACTGTACCAATGGCTATACTTTGTCTACCAGGTTTAGCTTACAGCATGAAGAGTACTGCTGGGCAGGATCACTGATATTCTTTAGTCCTCAGAATCCTGCTTAATTAATATACTCCAAGGCTATAAAACTTATGTAGTAGGAAGGTTATCTTTTGGTTTGTGATTGATGTCTTCATGACTTATAGCCAAAACACAAAGTGTCTTTAATCAATAGAATCTTATCATGTAGTAATGGTATTAACCAAGGAACATGGCAATAGCCTGTGATATTTTAGAGATCTCTGGAACCTCCATGACCATTAAATTATTAAGGAGATACCCTGTGCTTTGTCCTGAAAATTTCTTTTAATAACTCATTCTTTTTAGGAGAAGCAAAACCTATACAATCAGATGGCATAGGTCCTAGTGTACAACATGGTATCATTGGTTTCCTAAATATTCAGCTTTCAAATTACTGTCTAAATTCATGTTTATATCTCTAGTTTTGGGCTGCCTTTAATCTTGATCAATAAAGCTTCTTTTTAAAGAAGTGGGCAGTAGTCAACAGATAGATTCATAGCTAGTCAAAATGCTAAGGAAAAGAGACTAATCAGGGCATGCATACCAAAACTTTGCCCCCACGGTTAAGAGAACATCACTAAAAAGAAGGTTGAAAGACTATAAGAGGTGGAGTATGCTGAAGAGTGCAGTGAAATTCTGTCCTCAGAACATATAACATACAGAAGCCAATTCTCTTCTTATAGTACACATATTGTCCATATTTTAAATTTTGTATGGTTTATGTTTTTTTTTTT
>NC_034613.1:55326555-55337828 GCF_900095145.1 Mus pahari
CCATCACTGGGAAGAGAGGCCCCTTGGTCTTGCAAACTTTATATGACCCAGCACAGGGGAATGCCAGGGCCAAGAAGTGGGAGTGGGTGTGTAGGAGAGCAGGGGCGGGGGGGAGGGTATGGGGAACTTTCGGGATAGCATTTGAAATGTAAATAAAGAAAATATCAAAAAAAAAAAAGAATTAAGAATTGCAGTATAGTATAAACAACAATGACTTAAAATTAAAAAATAAAAAATAAAAAATAAAATGGTGATCATCAATTGGAGGGAATTTTTGGGTAACATAAAAGTAAGAATGTCTTTTTCCCTAAAGGAAGTGTGTCACTGTGAGGATGTTTTGAATTTTCTTTTTTTTTTTAATTTAACAAATTTTTTATTAGATATTTTCTTCATTTACATTTCAAATGCTATCCTTAAAGTCCCCTATACCCCCCCCCACACACACACACCTGTTCTCCAACCTACCTACCCCTGCCTCCTGGCCCTGGCATTCCCCTGTACTAGGGCATATAAAGTTTGCAAGACAAAGGGGCCTCTCTTCCCAATGATGACCAACTAGGCCATCTTCTGCTACATATGCAGTTAGAGACAGGAGACAAGTGTCACTATAAGTTTAACCTCTCTATTTCATGTCTATGGTCAAAATGTGAGTTCTCTCAGCTGGGCAGTGGTGGCATATGCCTTTAATTCCAGCACTTGGGAGGCAGAGGCAGAGGTAGGCAAATTTCTGAGTTCGAGGTCAGCCTGATCTACAGAGTGAGTTCAAAGGATAGACAGAGAAATCCTGTCACAAAAAATAAAACAACAACAGAAATGTGACTTCTCAGTTTGCTGCAACCAACACCAGGATATTCCTGTCACCAAACTGTCTCTTCCATCATAGACTCTTATCCTTCTGGAATCATAAGATAAAACAAATTCTTTCTTTCTTAAGCGACCTTGGTCATGGTGGTTTATGAGAGTTACAGAAAAATAACTAACACACTTATGAGTTAAAACGAGTATGTATGGTGATTTTATATGGGATGGCTCCCCAGGTGTGACAGTCTCTAGATGGTCATTCCTTCAGTCTCTGCTCCACACTTTGTCTCTGTAACTTCTTCCATGGGTATTTTGTTCCCCCTTCTAAAAAGGATTATAGTATCCACACTTTGGTCTTCCTCCTTCTTGAGTTTCATGAGTTTTGTGAATTGTATCTTTGTTATTCCAAACTTCTGGGCTAATATCCACTTATCAGTGAGTGAATATCATGTGTGTTCTTTTGTGACAGGGTTGCTTCACTCAGGATGATATCCTCCAGATCCATCCATTTGTCTAAGAATTTCATAAGTTCATTGTTTTTAATAGCTGTGTTGTACTCCATTGTGTAAATATACGACATTGTCTGTATCTACTCCTCTGTTGAGGGTCATCTAGGTTCTTTCCATCTTCTGGGTATTACAAATAAGGTTGCTATGAACACAGTGGAGCATGTGTCCTTATTACATATTGGAGCATCTTCTGGGGATACGCTCAGGAGTTATATAGCTGGGTCATCAGGTAGTTCTATGTCCAATTTTCTTTTTTTTTCTAATTTTTTATAAGGTATTTACTTCATTTACACTTCAAATGCTATCCCAAAAGTTCCCTATACCCTCCCTGCAACCTCCTCCCCTCCCCACCCACTCCTACTTCTTGGCCCTGGCATTCCCCTGTACTGGGGCATATAAAGTTTGCAAGACCTAGGGGCCACTCTTCCCAATGATGGTTGATTAGGTCATCTTCTGCTACATATGCAGCTAGAGACACGACCTCTTGGGGTACTAGGTAGTTCATATTGCTGTATGTCCAATTTTCTAAGGAATTGCCAGACTATTTTCCAGAGTGGTTGTACCAGCTTGCAATCACATCAGCAATGGAGGAGTGTTCCTCTTTCTCCACTCCTTGCCAGCATCTGCTGTCACCTGAGTTTTTGGTCTTAGCCATTTTGCCTGGTATGAGATGGAATCTCAGGGTTGTTTTGATTTATATTTCCCTGATTATTAAAGATGTTGAACAGTTTTTAGGTGCTTCTCAGCCATTTCAGATTCCTCAATTGAGAATTATTTGTTTAGCTCTGTACCCCATTTTTAATAGGATTATTTGATTCAGTCACTATTGTGGATGCCAACAAGAGCTTGCTGACAGGAGCCTGATAAGTGTTTCCTGAGAGGCCCTACCAGTGCCTGACAAATACAGAATTGGATCCTCTCAGCCTTCCATTGGACAGAGCACAGAGTCCCCAATGAAGGAGCTAGAGAAAGGGCCCAAGGAGCTGAAGGAGTTTGTAGCCTCATAGGAGGAACAACAGTATGAACCTACCAGTACCTCCAGAGCTCCCTGGGATGAAACCACTAACCAAAGAAAACAGATGGCAGGACTCCTGACTCTAGCTGCATACGTAGCAGAGAATGGCCTAGTCTATCATCAACGGAGGAGAGGCCTTGTTCCTGTGAAGATTCTATGCCTCAATATAGGGGAATGCCAGGGCAAGGAAGCAGGAGTGAGTGGGTTGGTGAGCAGGGGAAGAGGGAGGGGATAGGGGATTTGGGGAGGGAAAATCAGGAAAGGGCATAGCATTTGAAGTGTAAATAAAGAAAGTATCTAATAAAAAATGTGTGTTTTCTAAAGTCTTTGACATCTGTCATCTAAACTTAAAGTGGAATGGAGATTATGCTACTTCTAAAGTCTTAAGGAAGCATATATTCATGAATTTTCATTAAAACACTTCCTAAAATTACACTGATTTCTTCTTCTTTCTTGAAATCTATTATTAAGAAAATAATTTTCCTGCCTCAGTTTTCAACATGTTTGTGATAACATTGTACCCATTCGGATTATGCCTAATCTCAAGAGAACTCACGTTTCCAAACTCTGTCTTTTTGTTATATTTTGTTTCTAAGATTTAGAATATGGACCTAATAGGGTGATATTATTCAATATAAAAGTGTCTTTCACCTAGTCCTGAGTTATATACAACAGTCTCACATGGAAAGCATATATAGACTATTTTAAAATCCTCCAAATCATCAGCCCATTGAGGCATCAAGTCTACTCAAATAATTCACCAACTTTTCTTCACGGACTAAGAAGTACCTGTGCTTATACTATTAAGCATCTAGCTAGCTATGTATTGTTTCTTGTCCTAACAAATTTAGAAACAACATCCTGTATCTTTCAACCATTGAAGTTCAATAAAGAGCTCATTTGATCTCAAAATACATTGTATAGTACTATATGGAGTATTGTTCATATACATTCCCTTCAAAATGAAAGATAAGTAGTTTACATTGGGTATGAGCTACATAACAGGGAACAATTGGTGTGAGGAATAATAGAAAGAACAATATTAAAATATACTGTGATAGTTTCACAACTTTATTAATGTTCTAAAATTTTTTATTGTAAATTCTCTGAGTTAAATTTACCAGGTATGAAATTAAAACTACATGAAGTCATTTAGAAAGGAAAAGTAGTTTTTTATTGTAGTATTTAGCTGCTCTTCTGTCTCTTGAGAAGAGTAGACATGGAAGAAACAAAAGTTCAGAACAGATTCTCCTGTGTAATTAGTTTGAAGTTAGGTTGAGTCACACGAGGCTCTCTATACAAAAAAAGATCAGAAAATTTTAAAGATAAGCTAAGGCGTTAAAACAAAAGAGAAAACTCATTACTGACCATAAGCAATTTTAAATTTCAACAACAGAGGTTAATTATGTTTTAAAGACTGAGAATATTTCTGTATTTCTGGACTTTGAAATAGTTGTGGATGTCCACAGAGCTACAAAGGAAAAAATAACTCTGATCCCTTACCCTTTTCCATTAAAAACATGTTTTTATCCTCTTTGAAATAAAAACAACAGATTGCACTAAATGCTCCCTAGGAACTAAGACAAGTTAAACCTGGTGGAGCTACACAAATGACAAAGAAAGGGAAGAAGGGTCATTGTACATACAATATTAAACAGTCAATTAAATTCACTGGTAATTAATTTAAAATAATAGCTAAATACTCACAGCTGAGAGAAATGTAAAGTTTTTACTAGCTTTGATACCGTCTCTGATGTGAAGATTATGATAATAGTTGCCTAGATTACTTCATAAGAACTTGAAAGATGCTTTTGCTTAAAACACTGATAACTTACTAACACAGATAGATATACTATAGATATAAAATCTGTGAGAAAAAGCTTTGTATCTTTCCTTTAACAGTGTGTCTATCTCCTTTGCACATTTAACTCCAGACTCAAACTACTCAGTTGTGTGTGGAGACAAATTATTTGAGAAATGTGTTGTTCAAGTATATAATGCAGTTCTTTTGACTTACTGCACAAAATATGTAATTCTTGTATACAATCTTTGGGCATGTACTCAAATACTGACATTCAATTAGCTTTACTATCAGTTTCAGAAATAAAAAAAGCAAACATGAAATCAGAATGCTTATTGCAGAAAACACTTAAAGTCTATTTTGCTTGCTCATGGCTGGAGGAAGGGCACAATTCCCCCTTTTTTGTTTTTTGTTTTCTTAATGATGAGCAGTTATCAGTAGCTGAATGGGGGTACAAGATTTACTTATTTTCCATAATCCTCTCAAGGGTATAGTGTGGCTCAGGGACCACGCTTGTCTTAGGCCCATGTCTATATTGCTCCTATTTACACATTCTGGACTGCATACATAACTTTTGATGTATGTGTTTGGCTTAGGACTAGAGGAGCTCAAGAACATGGTTACCTGTCTCAGGCCACCATCCTTCAAAAGCATACTCTTTCCCATTCAGACAAAAGCCATGAAGATCATATGAACATGCACTCAATGCACTTCCTCATAGCAACTGTACTGGCTAGTTTTGTGTCAACTTGACACAGGCTAGAGTTATCACATAGAAAGGAACTTCAGTTGCAGAAATGTCTCCATGAGATCCAGCTGTAAGGAATTTTCTCAATTAGTGATCAAGAGGGGAGGTCCCCTTGTGGGTGGTGCCATCTCTGGGCTGGTAATCTTGGTTCTATAAGAGAGCAGGCTGAGCAAGCCAGGGGAAGCAAGCCAGTAAAGAATATCCCTCCATGGCCTCTGCATCCACTCCTGCTTTTTGACTTGCTTGAGTTCCAGTCATGACTTCCTTGGTGTTGAACAGCAATATGGAAGTGTAAGCTGAATAAACCCTTTCCTCCCCTACTTGCCTCTTGGTCATGATGTTTGTGCAGTAATAGAAACCCTGAGTAAGAGAGCAATGAATAACTGCCATGTTGAATAGCTGAGCTTGCTGAAGACAATCCTGTGTGAAGGCAAACAACCTGCTTAAGATACAAAGTTCAAAAATTAAAAGCATTATAATTAGAAAATAAAGTTGTCTGTGGGGGGCGGGTATCCCAGGTATTTAAGTTGCTAATTGACAAAGATCAAACACAAAGTCTGGTCACCAGGTATATGGGGGGTGGCTACACACATCTTATACATTTAGACCAAACAAAATTTTCTTGCTTTTTCTAGCTGAGAAAAAGCACCTTGTCACTTGCTGAACCCAATAAACACAATTGCGGAGATTTTTTTTCTAGGAAAAACAACCATCATCTTACTTGCCATAGAACTTGAGCAGCTGCTGGCCCCTTTAAGAGAAGTTTTTGCAGACTATCAGCTACTGGCAGGCTTCTCCAGATGTGCTTGACTCCCATCTACAGTGTAGCATAACTTATCAGTTTCTGCTGTGAAAATTGAGACTGCCTTTTAAGCAAGTTAAACTAAATCAAGGGCTGCATAGCAAGCAGATAAAGTTTTAACCATTTTTTCTTTTGAACACTAAACATAGAACGACAATCATTCAAACAATGAAACAAAAACACATAAATTGACACATGTGGATAGATTGGTGCACCAAGGACAGACAACAGACAGAGAGGGAAAAGAACTTGAACCTGGACTAAAAATATCTCCAGTAGGAGCCAGAGAGGAAGCAGGACATCTCCCAATTTCCTACTGTCCCTAGGAGAGCTCTGAAATAGCTTATATCCATTTTTTTGCTCATGCATCTCAGACAGGGGACAACTGCTTTTCTGAGAACTGTTCTCTTTCTCATGTTTACCATTCCTACTTCTGTACAACATAAATATATTTAAGCTAGGAATTTTTTTAACATTTTATTTTATTTTATTTTATTTTATTTTATTTTATTTTATTTTATTTTATTTTAAACTCTGCTCCTCTTGCCTGATGCAGCTCTTGACTGCAGACAAATGCTTATATAGAATTCCTCTGTCCCATTGTACTGTCACCCCTAAGTGAATTCAGCATTGGGTAAACACCTCTTCAACCTAGCCTGTATGCTCTAAATGCACCTCCTGCAACAAAAGCCTCCAAAAAAAATATTTATACCTAGTTCTAGCATTAATTCTGTTCATTGCTTACTACAATGCAGTATACTATTAGTTTTCTTCCATGTCTGTGGAGCTCCACTCAAGACAGTGTTTCTCAGTGGGTCCCCTGATTTTCAGGCCACTCGTTCAGGTACCACCTGAAGCTGCCCAGCAGCCATGGATAAACTTCGTTACCTGGAAAGGGGGCTGAAAATGAAAAGGAGAGGCTGGGAGAGAAGGATGAAGCCAAGACAAAAGTTTCTGATCAAGGCTCAAAGTGTAATTTTCAGCTCTGTGTTTATATAGGCCCATCTTTTGTTTCAGCTGGATTCCTGTAGGAAACTGACTCCACTTGGGTCTTTAACGACCAACTGTGGCAGATATTTAAGGCCGATTTCACCTGCTCAAGGCTGGGGGAGGGACACATTATTGCAAAGAGAATTTGACTTTTCCATGAATTTGGGATACAATGGTTCAAATATTCATTATAAAATACATTATGTTTACATGGTAGAATGCTCAAAATGTCCTAAAAGTTAATGGTGTGTGATTTATGTTTTATTTCATCATCAGAAATCAATTATTATGCTTTGTTGATCTTGGAAAAGCTTGTCATTAGATGTAGAGTTCTTTGATGTTCTCTTTTAATGGTATCATCCTTCATTCTAGATTTAATTCATCGAATAAAGAAGATAAAATGATTTCCATATGTATCATTCCTTTTAAATTATCTGTCGTAGTTTCAAGTGTCAAAACTTTATCAACTACCAGTAGATAGCTGTTCAAAATGTCAAGGTTGTAAGTAGTGACAAATTTTTTTTGAAGTCAGGGCTAGAAATGTTATGGAAAAAAAACCAGCAGATAATACTTGGTACACATACTTTCAGTGAAGAAATTCCTAAGTCCTAAAAATAAGGAAAAAAACTAATATTTCTTCTAGTTTACTAACAGTAATTGTGGTGCTTCTGCAAATCATCACAGCACTGTGAATTATTTCTTGGATAATTATATTATTAAGAGCAATATTTTCTAAATTTATTGTGCTAAAGTAATACTATTTATAAAAAAAAAACAGAAGTCAAGATCAAAAGCAATTCATTCATTACATGTAGAAGATCACACACAGATTATATGTATTGAGTCCATAAATTTTATTAAGCTTTAGTAAAAGCAATGTATTTATTTTAATAATAAGATATAGGGATCACATGAAAAATCTAATTAAGATGAAAATAATTTATTACTATCTTAAATTCCTAATAAAGAAACCTTATGGAAAGCTCTTGGACATTTAAGGAACACAAACCTATTTTTAGGAATTGATTTGGATATTGAAGAAGATATTTTCTGGATAAGTATTTTTGTACCTTAATTACTCACAACTGAAAATTCATTCCTTTCTAAGGAAATTCTATGTTTTCATATAGTTCATCTTTATCCTTTGTGGTTGGTAGAATTTAAATGCCTCCTGTCAGGTTATATATTTGAATTATTGGTCTGTAGCTGGTGGAACTATTTTGGAAGGATGGTGAGGTATGACCACATTGGAGAAGTTTGTCTCCAAGGGCATGCTTGAGGTTTCAAAAGTGCAAGACATTCCTAGTTAGTGCTTTCTCTCTGCCTCTTGCTTGTGGATCAGATGCAAGCTCTCAGCTACTTTTCCAGTGTAATGCATACCTACTGCCATGCTCCCTATCATGATGGTTATGGACTTACACTCTGAAACTTTAAGAAAGCTCCAAAAAAAATGCTTTCTTTTATAAATTGTGTTGGTCATGGTATCTCTTCATGGAAATAAAAAGTCTAAAATACTATTTAGTAGATGTTTATACTTCCTTCCAAATCCCAGGTACAAATAAGTTCACCCTCAAATTTATATGTTGAACCTAGTCTTTATTCTTTTGTTGTTTTATTTATTTTATTTACTTTCATATTCTCCTCATGTATTGAGAAAATTTAGAGTGACAATGAGGATGTTTATTGGTTTTAACCTTTTGGAATCTTTCTACCCACATTTATTTTTTTCTTAAATTTTATTAATTTATTTGCATAATGTGTTTTTGCAAGTGTATTCAGATGAGAGAACAATTTGTAGCTATTGGTTCTCCCCTTCTACTACATGGATGTCAGAGATAGAATACAGGTCATCAGACTTAACAATATACTCCTTTTCCTGCTGAGCCATTTTACTGGTTCTCTGCCCATTTTTAAAATTTGGATTCTCTTCAATAATAGCATACCTTCATAGTTATAGAATGCCATTGTAGCAGCACAGGTGAAGGTATTTTCCTATGTCCTCGGTGAAAGGAACTAGGTGAAAGAATGTAATCTATTGACCTGTTTATCAGGGCCCTAGTTTTCAATATAGAGTAGTACACTCAGGTATGAAAAACAGATGATTACTCACCAAGTATAACCCTCTAAGAAAATAGTCTGTTAAAACTTTTGGTGTGTGGTTAAAATGATAATTTTTAAAAGTAAACAAAACTACTCAACTATAGATAGTGTCAGTTATATAAAAATAAATACACATAAATTAATGGCTTCTACATGATAACTGCCAGTTGCGCCAGCATGATTTGTTGAAAATGCTGTCTTTTTTCCACTGGATGGTTTTAGCCCCCTTGTCAAAAATCAAGTGACCATATGTGTGTGGATTCATTTCTGGGTCTTCAATTCTCTTCCATTGGTTTAACTGTCTGTCACTGTACCAGTACCATGCAGTTTTTATCACAATTGCTCCTTAGTACAGCTTAAGGTCAGGTGTGGTGACTCTACTGGAGATTCTTTTATCATTGAGAAGAATTTTTGCTATCCTAGGTTTTTGTTATTTCAGCTAAATTTGCAAATTGCCCTTTCTAATTTGTTGAAGAATTAAGTTGGAATTTTGATGGGGATTGCACTGAATCTGTAGATTGCCTTTGGCAATATAGTCATTTTTACTATATTGATCCTGTCAATCCATGAGCATGGGAGATCTTTCCATCTTCTGAGATCTTTGATTTCTTTCTTCAGAGACTTGAAGTTCTTACCATACAAAACTTTCATTTCCTTAGGTTGAGTCACACCAAGGTATATTATATAATTTGTGACTATTGTGAAGGGTGTTGTTTCCCTAATTTCTTTCTCAGCCTGATTATCCTTTGTGTAGAGAAAGGCCATTGATTTGTTTGAGTTTATTTTATATCCAGCTACTGCACTGAAGCTGTTTATCAGGTTTAGGAGTTCTCAGGTGGAATTTTTAGGATCACTTATATATACTATCATATAATGTGCAAATAATGATATTTTGACTTCATCCTTTCTAATTTGTATCCCCTGACGTCCTTTTGTTGTCTAATTGCTCTGGCTAGGACTTTGAGTACTGTATTAAAAAGCTACGGAGAAACTGGGCAGCCTTGTGTAGTATCTGATTTTAGTGAGATTGCTTCCAGCTTCTCTCCATTTGCTTTGATGTTGGCTACTGGTTTACTGTAGATTGCTTTTATTATATTCACATACAGGCCTTGAATTCCTGATCTTTCCAAAACTTTCAGCATGAATGGGTATTAGATTTTGTCAAATGCTTTCTCAGCATCTAATGAGATTATCATGTGGCTTTTGTCTTGGAGTTTGTTTATGTAGTGGAAGACATTGATGGATTTCTGTATATTAAACCATCCCTGCATCCCTGAGATAAAGCCTACTTGGTCATGATGGATGATCATTTTGATATGTTCTTGGATTCAGTTAGTGAGAATATTATTAAGTATTTTTTCATCGATATTCATAAGGGAAATTGGTCTGAAGTTCTCTATCTTTGTTGGGTCTTTATGTGGTTTAGGTATCAGAGTAATTGTGGATTCATAGAATGAATTAGGTTGAGTACCTTCTTGTCCTATTTTGTGGAATAATTTGAGAACAGGAATTAGGTCTTCTTTGAAGGTCTGACAAAACTCTGCACTAAACCCATCTGGTTCTGGGCTTTTTGTTGGTTGGAAGATTATTAATGACTGGTTCTATTTCTCTAAGGGATATAGGACTATTTAAGTCATTAATCTGATCCTTATTTAACTTTAATACCTGGTATCTGTCTAAGAAGTTGTCCACTTCATCCAGGTTTTCCAGTTTTGTTGAGGATAGACTTTTGTAGAAGGATCTGATGGTGTTTTGGATTTCCTTAGGATCTGTTGTTATGTCCCCCTTTTTATTTATGATATTTTTAAATAGGATGTGGTCCCTGTGCCCTCTAGTGCGTCTGGCTAAGTGTTTATCTATCTTGTTGATTTTTTCAAAGAACCAGCGCCTGGTTTGGTTGCTTTTTTGAATAGTACTTTTTGTTTCCAATTGGTTGATTTTGGCCCTGAGTTTGATGATTTCCTGCAGTCTATTCCACTTGGGTGAATTTGCTTCCTTTTGTTCTAGAGCTTTTAGGTGTGCTGTCAAGCTGCTAGTCTATGCTCTCTTTAGATTCTTTTTGGGAGCACTCAGAGCTATGAGTTTTTCTTTAGCACTGCTTTCATTGTCCCCATAAATTTGGGTATGTTGTGGCTTGATTTTCATTAGTCTCTACAAAGTCTTTAAATTATTTCTTTATTTCTTCCTTGACCAATATATCATTGAGGAGGGTGTTGTTCAGCTTCCACGTGAATGTTGGCTTTGTATTATTTATGTTGTTATTGAAGATCAGCCTTAGTCCGTGGTAATCTGATAGATTGCATAATTTCAATATTTTTGTATCTCTTGAGGCCTGTTTTGTGACCAATTATATGGTCAGTTTTGGAGGAGGTACCATGTGGGGCTGAGAAGAAGGTGTATCCTTTTGTTTTAGGATAATTTGTTCTGAACATATCTGTTAAATCCATTTGTTTCATAACTTATGTTAGTTTCACTGTGTCTCTGTTTATTTTCTGTTTCCAGGATCT
>NC_034613.1:55337839-55339097 GCF_900095145.1 Mus pahari
GCCACCTTTCATCTGGTGAGGAAGGTGCCCAAAATTCTGGAGCCCGAAATAGAGTCTGTCCCAGAATTTAGGTTGCTTCTTTCTGTCCTGAAGCTGTGTAGCTTCTGAGGTCCACACTCTTGCCAGTGCAGACAGGAGCCCAGAAGCTGAGTCCCTTCTCCAGGCCGCCCTCTAACCAGCAGTGGACTGGAGCAAAGATAGTTCTCCTGTCTCAGGCCAGGAGACTGCTCCCAGGCAGACACCCCTCCTCCGGTGGGGGAAAGGTGCTGGATGCCGGATCAGGCCTCGGGCGGGTAAGGACACCAGGTGCTGGATCAAGCCTGGGGACTGGTCCTGGGTGAACACCCCTCCTCAGGCGGGGGAAAGGCACTGGATGCCGGATCAGGCCTGGGGACTCCCCAGCGAACACCTCTCCACCTCTCCTAGGGCAGGCAGGGAAGGCGCCGGATACCTAGTCAGACCTGGGGACTGGTCCTGGTTGAACACCCCTCCTTGGGCGGGGAAAGGTGCCGGATGACTGGAACCAGAAATGGGTTCCTTCCCAGATGCTGTGACTCTTCTCCAGTCTGCCCTCTCCCTGGCACTGCACTGGAACCAAGATGGCTCACCTTCCAGTTCAGACCTGGAGAGGGGTCATACACCCCTCCTTGGGCGGGGAAAGGCACTGGATGCTGGATCAGGCCTGGGGACTCCCCAGGGAACACCTCTCCACCTCTCCTCGGGCGGGCGGGGCACTAAAGTTTCTTTAATGAATGTGGCTGCCCTTGCATTTGGAGCAGAGATATTCAAAATTGAGAGTTCTTCTTGGAAGATTTTAACTTTGATGACTCTGAAGTACCCCTCCTTGTCTTTTTTGATAACTTTGGGTTGGAAGTCGATTTTATTTGATATTAGAATGGTTACTCCAGCTTGTTTCTTCAGACCATTTGCTTGGAAAATTGTTTTCTAGCCTTTCACTCTGAGGTAGTGTCTGGCTTTTTCCCTGAGGTGGGTTTCATGTAAACAGCAAAAATGTTGTATCCTGTTTGTGTAGCCAGTGTTTTAGTCTATGTCTTTTTATTGAGGAATTGAGTCCATTGATATTAAGAGATATTAAGGAAACGTAATTGTTGCTTCCTGTTATTTTTGTTGTTAGAGCTGGGATTCTGTTCTTATGGCTGTCTTATTTTAGGTTTGGTGAAGTATTACTTTCTTGCTTTTTCTAGGGCATAGTTTCTGTCCTTGTATTGGTGTTTTCCCCTTATTATCCTTTGAAGGG
>NC_034613.1:55339978-55364562 GCF_900095145.1 Mus pahari
TTTAGATCCTGGATGGTTTTGCTCAATTCCATCACCTGTTTGGTAGTGTTTTCCTATAACTCTCTAAGTTATTTTTGTGTTCCCTCCTTAAGGGCTCTTAGCTATTTATCTATGTTTTCCTATCTTTTCTTTTTAAATTCCTCCATCATCATCATGAGAAGTGACTTTAGATCCATGTCCTGCTTTTCTAGTGTGATGGCATATCCACGACTTGCTAAGTGGAAGAGTTTGGTTCTGATGATGTCAAGTAACCTTGGTTTCTGTTGCTTCTGTTCTTATGCTTGCCTCCTGCCATCTGATAATCTCGACTGCTTGCTGCCCTCAATATATTTGATTGGAGCCTGTCCTTCCTATAATCCCAGTTGATCCCAGGACTCCTCAGAGTCCAGCTTTCTCTCTGATTATTTGATTATGGGCTCCTGTGACCCTTAGATTCTGAGTGTGTCTGAGTTCTTCGCAGTCAAGCTTCCTTGAGACCCTGAAATTCTGGTGTGACCCAGCTACTGTTATCCTGGGATCCTGTTACCCTAAGATCCTGGACCTGTTACAGTGCCTGGAAGTGGTGTTTCCTTTGAGGACAGCGGAGATGTCTGGTCTGTTGGAAACCAAGGTAAACAATTACTGATCAAAAGGAACCGGAGCCTCTGGTCAGAAGGGCTCAGGTGTCCTTGTTCCTGCTGTCACAGGCCCATCACAATTGGATTGGAACTGATGTTGTGTTCTACTCACCAGTTATCCTAAGATCACGTGGAGAGTCCTCTGGGTATTGTGGGTGTGTCCAAGGATTTCGTGCCTAAGGCGACCCTGACCAGGTACTGGTGCAAACCAGAAGGGACTTGTGCCCCTGGTCAGGAAGGTTTTCTGCTTCCCTACTGCTGTTTCAGGTCCTGCACAATTGGATGTTTTGTTCCACTCACCAGAGTCTTCTAGGGACCATGGTGCTGTCTGCCTATTCTGTGCCCTAGGTGACCTGGTGCTGGTGCTTGTACAACCACTCTGGAAATCAGTCTGTTGGTTCCTCAGAGAATTGGACATAGTACTACAGGAAGATCCAGCAATACCTCTCCTGGGCATATATCCAGAAGATGTTGCAACTGGTAATAAGAACACATGCTCCACTATGTTCAGAGCAGCCTTATTTACAATAGCCAGAAGTTGGAAAGAACCCAGATGTCCCTCAACAGAGGAATGGATACAGAAAATGTGGTACATTTACACAATGGTGTACTACTCAACTATTAAAAACAATGAATTTATGAAATTCCTAGGCAGATGGATGGATCCAGAGGGGTATCGTCCTGAGTGAGCTAACCCAATCACAAAAGAAGTCACTTGATATGCACTCACTGATAAGTAGATATTAGCCTAGAAACTTAGAATATCCAAGATACAATTTGCAAAGCACAAGAAAATCAAGAAGAAAGAAGACCAAAGCATGGAGACTTCATTCCTCCTTAGAACAGGGAACGAAATACCCATGAAAGGAGTTACAGAGACAAAGTTTGGAGCTGAGACGAAAGGATGGACCATCCAGAGACTGCCACACCTGGGAATCCATTCCATAATCAGCCACCAAATGCAGACACTATTGCATATGCCAGCAAGATTTTCTGAAATGACCCTGATATAGCTGTCTCTTGGGGGACTATGCCAGTGCCTGGCAAACACAGAAGTGGATGCTCACAGTCAGCTATTGGATGGAACACAGAACCCCCAATGGAGGAGATAGAGAATGTACCCAAGGAGCTGAAAAGGTCTGCAATCATTTAGGTGGAATAACAATATGAACTAACCAGTACCATAGAACTCGTGTCTCTAGCTACATATGTAGCAGAAGATGGTCTAGTTGGCCATCATTGGAAAGAGAGGCCCCTTGGTCTTTCAAACTTTATATGGCCCAGTACAGGGGAAAGCCAGGGCCAAGAAGTGGGAGTGAGTGTGTAGGGGAGCAGGGTGGGACAGGGTATAGGGAACTTTTGGGATAGCATTTGAAATGTAAATGAAGAAAATACCTAATAAAAATTGCAAAAAGTTTAAAAAGAAGAAATATACATAAAGAAAATATCTACTAAAAATTGAAAAAATACAATTTGAATCATAAAAAAAGAAAAAATGTGGTTCATTTACACAATGGAATACTAATAAGTTCTTAAGAAAGAGGACATCCTGAGTTTTGCAGGCAAATGGATGGAACTAGAAAATATCATCCTCAGTGAGGCAACTCAAAAGCACATACATGGTGTATACTCACTAATAAGTTGATATTGACAAAAAAAAGTGCTGAATATCCAAGATACACTACAGAGAACTCAAAAAGTTCAACAAGCTAAAGGGCCCAAGTGAGGATGCCTCAGTCCCATTTGAGAGGGATAAGAAAGCAATCACAGGGAGGGAGGGAGGGAGGGAGGGAGGGAGGGAGAGACCAGGGAGGGAGAGTGGACATGGGGAGGGCACAAGGGATTTGGTTGGGGAGAGGAACCTTATCAAGTATTGGGTGAGCGAAAAGGACTGAAGCCCTGAAGGCCTGCAGAAAGAATGGAAACAGGCAACCTCAGTAGGTAGGAGGTTTTGAGAACTCTCTAGAATGCACCAGAGACCTGGGAGGCAAGAGACTCTCAGAACTCAAAGGGAAAGACCTTAGATGAGATGTCCAACAGTAAGGAGCTGGAACTTGTAAAGCCCTCCTCCAATAGGAAGACAGGGCATCAAGTGGGTGATTGGCTTGCCATCCCACAGTAACATCTATGACCCATAGTTGTCCCTATCTGAAAGAACTGCAGGGATGGAAATGGAGAGGAGCCTGAGGAAAAGAAGGTCTAGGGACAGGTTCAATGTGGGATCCAGATCAAAGGGAGGTCTCAAGGCCTGACACTATTATTGAGGCTATGGAGTGCTTACAAAAAGGGATCTATCATGACTGTACTCCTGAAGACCCAACAAGCAACAGAATGTGTCATGCAGATATTTGCACCCAACCAATAGACAGAAGCTGCTGATCTCTGTGGCTGAATTAGGGAAGGCTGAAAGAAGCTGAGGAGGAGGGTGACCCTGTAGGAGGACCAGCAGTGTCAATTAATCTGAAACCGAAGATCTCTCACACACTGGACCACCAACCAGGCAGCATACACCAGCTGATATGAGGCCCCTGACACATATACAGCAGAGGACTGCCAGGTCTGGGTTCAGTCAGAGAAGATGCACCTAACCATCAAGAGACTGAAGGCCTCAGGGAGTGGGAAGGTTTGGTGGGATGGGGAGTGGGATGGTGGGGAGATCCTCATGGAGACAGGGCCAGGGTGTGGTATGGGCTATAGAACAGTCAGAGGGTGGACTGGGAGGGGGATAAAATCTGGACTGTAAAAAGATTAAATAAAACATTTTTTAAAAATGAAAAAAATTATCCTTTCATACACGATTTCTCATTTCCCTCTCTCCATTCCTCACAGCTCTTCCCTACTTTCCTTCTCTTTTTCTATTCAAAAATTTGGAAGCAAAGTTCTTAAAGACCCTGTGGTAGTTTTCTTAGGCTTTACTTCACATGAATTATGTAAATAATTATTTATTTATTAATTCAAGTTTGGTGTTATAGGTATAATTATGTGATAAAGTGTTAAGTTTCAAAGCATAGTAATAGAGTCAAAATTATACCCAAGTCTCTAAAATCTATCTATCTATCTATCTATCTATCTATCTATCTATCTATCTATCTATTTATCTATCTCTTTATTTGCTCATATTAGTATGGAACATGACATAAGTGTTGTTAACGTTTAGGGGCAAAGTCATGGCACACATTTATATATCCAATATAATGAACTGCTGATACCTAAAAAGGCACTTAGAATATCCTAAATTAAAAAAAATATATTCCTAAGGACACTGCAATGACAGTTATTGCATAATGCTTTTTAACTAGAATGAATATTTGGAGGAAAGATCACTTAAGTTATTGCTTTGCCAACTCTTAACATTATGCTAACTCTTCCATGTAGTGTCAATTTTCCACTTGCATCATTAATCTAATAAGAAAATATTTTCATTTGTTTTGGAAATTAATTAATATTTCTGCATAATACTGATATATTTTGTCAAAGTAAATGCAAATTTATAACTTAAATTGAAACAAAATGGGTTATTTCATTGCTACAAGATCAGGATTCATGTGTAGAAACTGTAATTCAGTTGTTAAAGAAATAAATGAAATTATTAGTGAGAGAGAGAGAGAGACTTATTTTTGCTTTCAGTTTATCATTATCATTGGTAGTTGTTAGCATATTTTGGGAAATTTGGATATAGTGTACATATTTACAAGTATAGTACAGGGAAACTTGTGTTAGCTCACCTTGCTAAGTATTTTTATAAATTGCTACTGACTTTTGGAGGGTGTCTTAGAGTTTTATTGCTGTGAAGATGTGAAGAGACAACATAACCACAGAAACTCTTACAAAGAACAGTGTTTATTTGATGTTGGCTTACAGTTTCAGAGGTTTAATTCATTATTAGCACTGTGGGAAGCATGGTAGCATGCAGACAGACATGGTGTTAGAGAAGGAGGTTCTACATCTTGATCTGAAGGCAGTAGAAGGAAACTATGCCATCCTGGGCATAGCTTGAGAATGTAAGACAACAAAGCTTGCCATCATAGTGGCACACTTCCTACAACAAGGTAATACCTCCTAATAATGCCACTTTCTACAGGCACTCAATTACAAGAATCTATGTGGGTCATTCTTATTTAAATCACTACAGAGAGTAAAAAGATAACAGACAAATAATAAAATGAGAAAATAAGGAAAGGGAAGGATGTTTAGAAATGTAAGAACCAGAACCCCCCCCCCCAAACTCCTAGGGACTAAACCACCAACCAAAGTGTACAAATGGAGGGACCCATGGCTCCAGCTGCATATGTAACAGATGATGGTCTTGTTGGACATCACTGGAAGGAGACACCATTAGCACTGGGAAGGCTGGATGCCCCAGTGTAGGGGAATGCCAGGACATGGAAGTGGGAGTGGGTAGGAAGGTAGAGGAGTACCCTCACAGAAGCAGGCAGAGGAAAGATGGGATTGGGGGTTTCCAGAGGGCAGGCCAGGAAAGGGGGCAACATTTGAAATGCAAACAAGTAAAATTAAAAAAAAATCAGAGATCTCTGAAGCAAATTTGGTACAATCATTATTTCTTACCTCAATTAGCAAATTTCCATTGAGACTGTCTCTGTAATTTTTCTGCAACTTTTTGAGATGGTTTATTTTTGCTCCTTGGTTAGCACACATATAAATGGATTGATTTCTTACTTTCAACAAAGTTAATAATAGTCAATCTTTGTGATTATACTCCTTCATATGATTGTCCAAAGATGGAACAATTAGGAAAGATACAATAATTAATGTTAGAATACCAATAGAATATGATAATTCAAGGAATAGTGTGTTGTTATACTGGAAATCATATAGTACAGGGAGAAAATAAATTATTAGAACTAGGATGTATTGAGGGAAAAATAAACAATTAGAGACTAATATTATATCACTTAAATATTAGTCTAAATTCATTACTTTCCCATTAACTGGAGATCTTTGAATTTAGAATGGTTTCACATAATCTCTTTCTTAGAAAAAGAAAATGTGCAAAAACGTAAAAGAGAGTATGATGCACCAAAGCCAAGTAGAGAAATTATTAGTACAAAAGCAAGAGTTGTGTACAAGAATTGCTTACTTTTGAGTAGAGGAGGTTTACTGATTTGTTTGAGTTAATTTTATATTCAACCACTTTGCTGAAGTTGTTTTTCAGGTTTAGGGGTTCACTAGTGAAATTTTTGGGGTCACTTAAGTATACTATCATATCATCTGCAAATAGTGATAGTTTCACTTCTTCCTTACTAATTTGTATCTTTTGACCTCCATTTGTTGTCTAATTGTTCAAGTTAGAACTACAAGTATTATATAAGTATTATATTGAACAGATAGGGAGAGAGTGGGCAGCCTTGTCTAGTCCCTGATTTTAGTAGGATTGCTTTTAGTTTCTCTCCATTTAGTTTGATACTGGCTACTTCTGTCCTGTATAATGCTTTTTTTTTTTTCAATTTTCAGGTAAGGGCCTTGAATTCCTGATCTTTCCAAGACTTTTAACATGAAGGGATGTTGGATGTTGTCAACTTCTTTTTAAGTATCTAATGAAATGATAGTCAAAGGATAAACAAGCTGAGAAAAAATAGGGAAACCACACCTTTCTCAATAGTTACAAACAATATAAAACATCTTGGTGTGACTTTAACCAAACAAGTAAAAGAGGAACTTCAAGTCTCTGAAGAAAGAAATGGAAGAAGATCTCAGAAGATGGAAAGAACTCCCATGCTCATGGATTGGCAGGATTAATATAGTAAAAATGATCATCTTGCTGGAAGCAATCTAAAGATTCAATGCCATTCCTGTCAAAATTCCCATTCATTTCTTCATGGAGTTAGATCAATTTACAAATTCATGTGTAATAACAAAAAACCCAGGATATCAAAAACTACTCTCAACAATAAAAGAACTTCTGAGGAAATCAGTATTCCTGACCTCAAGGTGTACTACAGAGAAATAGTGATAAAAACTGCATGATACTGGTACAGTGACAACCAGGTTGAACAAAGTAATAGAAATGAAGACCCAGAAATGAACCCACACACCTATGGTCACTTGATCTTGGACAAAGGAGCTAAAGCAATCCAGTGGAAAAAAAGACAGCATTTTCAACAAATGGTGTTGGTTTAACTGCCAGTCAACATGTAGAAAAATACAAATTGATTCATACTTATCATCTCCGTGTACAAAGCTCAAGTCCAGGTGGATCAAGGACGTCCACATAAAACCAGATACACCAAATCTAACAGAAAAGAAAGTGGAGAAAAACCTCAAACACATGGGCACAGGGAAAATTTTCCTGAATAGATCAACAATCCACAAATGGGACTTCATAACATTGCAAAGCTACTGTAAGACAAAGGACACTGTCAATAGGAGAAAATGGCAACCAACAGATTGGGAAAAGATCTTTACCAATTCTAAATCTCATAGTGGGCTAATATCCAATACATACAAAGAACTCAAGAAGTTTGACTCAGGGAACAAAATAACCCTATTCCAAAATGGGGAACAGAGATAAACAGAGAATTCTCAAGTGAGGAAACTAGAATGGTCAAGAAGCACCTAAAGAAATGTTCAAAAAAAAAATGTTCAACATCTTTAGTCATCAGGGAAATGCAAATAAAAACAACCCTGAGATTCCATCTCACACTAGTCAGAATGACTAAGATCAAAAACTCAGGTGACAGCAGATGCTGGCAAGGATGTGGAGAAAGAGGAACACTCCTCCATTGCTGATGGGATTGCAAGCTGGTACAACCACTCTGGAAATCAGTCTGGCAGTTCCTTAGAAAACTGGACATAGAACTACCTGTTGAGCCAGCTATACCACTCCTGAGCATATCCCCAGAAGATACTCCAATATGTAATAAGGACACATGCTCCACTATGTTCATTGCAGACATATTTATAATATTCAGAAGCTGGAAAAAGCCCAGATGTCCTTCAACAGAGGAATTGATTTAGTCAGGGTTTCTATTCCTGGACAAAACATCATGAACAAGAAGCAACTTGGGGAGGAAATGGTTTATTCAGCTTACACTTCCGTGTTGCTGTTTATCACCAAAGGAAGTCAAGACTGGAACTCAAGCAGGGCAGGAAGGAGAAGCTGATGCAGAGGATATGGAGGAATGTTCCTTACTGGCTTCTTCCCCTGGATTGCTCAATATGCTCTCTTACAGAACCCAAGACTACCAGCCCAGGGATGGTATCACTCACAAGGGGCCCTCCCACTTGATCACCAAATGATAAAATGCCCCACACCTGGATCTCATGGAAGAACTTTCCCAACTGAAGCTCCTTTTTCTGTGATAACTCTAGTCAGTGTCAAGTTGACACACAAAACCAGCCAATACAAAGCAGTCCAAGATCTCAGAATACCCAAGAAACAATTCACAGATCACATGAAGCTGAAGAAGAAGGAAGACCAAACTGTGGGTGCTCTGGTCCTTCTTTAAAAGGGGGGCAAATTACTCATGGGAGTCAATACAGAGACAAAGTGTGGAGCAGAGAATGGAGGAAAGGCGGTCTAGAGATTGCCCCACCTGGGGATCCCACCCATATACAGTTGACAAACTTGGATGCTATTGCAGATGCTGGAAGTACTTGCTGATAGAAGCCTGATATACATGGCAGGGAGTGTTCTTGTTGCACATCAGTGGGAAGAGTGACCCATGGGCCTGAGGTGGTTTGATGCCCCAGTGTAGGAGAATGCCAGTGCAGGAAGCTGGGAGTGGGTGGTTGGGAGAGCACCCTCATAGAGGCAGGGGAAGGGGTGATGGGATTAGATGTTTCTGGAGGTTAGATCCAGAAAGAAGATAATATTTGAAATGTAAATAAAGAAAATATTGTATAAAAGGAAAAAAAAAGAATTGATACTTTAATAGATGCAATATTGTACTATTGCCTGAATAATACATTGGGGTGAAAACTTTTCAATGTGAATAATGAATAATGAATAAATAAGTTCTAATTTATGAGTGACAACACTGAAACATATTCAACTTTAGATTGCAAAGTATATCTACAACATTTCAAATATTCCACCTCTGTGTACTTCTTGTTTGACTGCTTACACGTGGGACTGAAGAAAAGATTCAACTGCTGTGAAAAAGTATTATATTGAACTCAAATGTGGATATTGTAAGAATAATTATTCTGTAATTGTTTTAAAAAATGAATCACATTAGTATTATTATTTAATATGATATTTTTATTTTTGTTACATTGTAAATCCTTTATCTTTTAGAGTGTTCTAGGAGAGCATTGTCAGATGTCAGATTTCAATCTGTAGAAGCAAGCTTTAAAAATCCCTAAGGTTTCTGGTATTTCTTTATGAATATTTTAAAAGAAAATTAAATGTGGTTGTTTCAATTTGAGCTACTTGTACCTCAGAGGAAGAACCTTTCAGCTCTGGGAAATATAGAAACATAATATATGAAACTGGAAAGTGAACCATTGGAAGAAGGCTATCTATGCAGTACCTTATAGAAGGATACTTTATGTTATACTATATCCTTCACATAAAGGTCTTGGCATGCATATGTACATAAACACATACATACATGCACCATTCACACAGGGGCACACACACACACACACACACACACACACACACACACACATTTAAAGAAAACAAGGATCCTCCTGAACCGGCATAAGAAATGTCAGGAATAAAAATGAAGTTTATAAAAGTCTCTCTAATGATAATGAATATTGCCAAAAACTTCTACTGGAAAAAAAATAGACTTAAGAAGGTTCTTTTGGAAATTCAAGAGAAACATATTTCTTTTCTTAGTCCTTACAGATCTGATATCTCTGATCCTGAAGAAGATGGATGTGAAACTGATCAGAAACATCATGTAGGGGCATTTCTTGTGAAACTATGAAAGAGCTGAACACACCTAACACCATATACAGAAGGGAGTTTTTATAGTCAGATATCAAAGGTATAAATGGTAGGCCTAGTGATGAATATGTAACCCCAAAGTATCATAAAGAAACTAAAGAATAGAATGAGAAATTTAGCAATGTAAAGAAAAAATAAAAAAGTAACAAAATTTTCAGCAGCTTCCTAATGCGACTGGTTATGAGATCATGTGATTATGACTGAAAGGACTGCCTCCAGCCCCTTTTCAAGGACAAAACAAAAAGAGGTAGGCAAGGAGAGAAGGAAGGAAGGGAAGGAGGGAGGGAGGGAGGGAGGGAGGAAGAGAGAAGGAGAAAAGGAGAAAAGGAGAGGGAGATAGAGGGAAGAGGTAGAAGTAGAGGGAGAGGGAGAGAGAGAGATGTCACTATTCACTTTCCCTGGTTTTAAGGAGA
This sequence comes from Mus pahari, assembly GCF_900095145.1. Classification (NCBI taxonomy): domain Eukaryota; kingdom Metazoa; phylum Chordata; class Mammalia; order Rodentia; family Muridae; genus Mus; species Mus pahari. The sequence goes on from NC_034613.1 coordinate 55,349,926, forward strand.
AAGACATGGACAGAAGAAAGAGACAACTAGGTAAAGCAACAATTTTAAAATATGATCATCAGAACTCAGAAAATGTGAAACATTTCAGTGATTACTTTGTAAAGTCATTATCAGAAAACTCAAGTCTACAGTTTGCATTTATAAATGGATTCAATTTCTTCCTGCTTCACTTCTTATTTCAGATATATTTTAGACATGTTACTGGCATCTGAATATATTTTGGTCTTTTGAGACAGGGTTTCTCCATATAGCCCTGGCTGTCCTGGCCTCAAACTCAAATCCACCTGCCTCTGCCTCCCGAGTGTTGGGATTAAAGTTGTGTGCCACCACCCCCAACATTTTTTTTGTTTGTTTTGTTTTGTTTTGTTTGAGACAGGGTTTCTCCTTATAGCCCTGGCTGTCCTGGACCTCACTTTGTAGACCAGGCTAATATTTTTATCAATCTCTTTAAATGAAACTCATGAAAAAGCAGTCCACATGAATTTGAAAGGGACTGCATAAACCAGAATTGAACCTTGTTGTCACTATCTAGGCCACAAGAACTTTGCCATTTCACGTAATACTTGAACAACACAAATTTTCATGAAAAGAAGACTAATTCAGACGTATGGGCTAGAATATTTCCATAGATTAAATCAAATTACAAATCAAATTGGCACTGCTAAAACTGAGAGTATCATAAATTTGGCTACCTAACAATAGATCAGTTGTTTAGTAATTAATATATGAGTTTGAAATTCCCAGTCTTCCCTCAAAGAGCTAAAATTTGTTTAAGTTATTTAAAGGATACAATATTTTTGATGTATATTTTAGTAACAAGAGCATCTCTTTCTGAAAACAAAGAATTGCACAAAAATTTGAATATAGCTAGGATGAAGTTTTTTCTGCAGATATGGAAAGCAATATTTTTTAATCTTTTATTTATTTGTTTGTTTATTTACAATCCATATTTTATTCCCCTTCCAGTCCACCCTCAGACTGTTCCAAATCCCATACATCCTCCAGCCCCCCTATCTCCATGAGGATATTTTCATAACCCACCACCTCCCACCCACCCCACCAGACCCTGAAACTCCCTGGCACTTCCAGTCTCTTGAGGGTTAGGTGCATCTTCTCTGACTGAACCCAGACCAGGCCGTCCTCTACTGTATGTGTGTTGGGGGGACCTCATATCAGCTGGGGTATGCTGCCTGGTTGGTGGTCCAGTGTTTGAGAGATCTCGGGGTTGCAGATTAACTGACACTGCTGGTCCTCGTACAGGGTTGCCTTTCTCTTCAGTGTCTTTCAGCCTTCCCTAATTCAACAACAGGAGTCAGCTGCTTCTGTTCATTGGTTGGGTAGAAATATCTGCATCTGACACTTTCAGCTGCTTATTGGGTCTTTCAGAGGGCAGTCATGATAGGTCCCCTTTTGAGAGTACTCCATAGCCTCCATAGTAGTGTCAGGCCTTGGGACCTCCCCTTAGAAACATTACTATAAATGCATAGTTGTCTCAAATATAGTTGGCATTGGAACATAGCTTTTACTGTAGTTTATTTTTGTGGAATTTTAACAAAATAAGTACTATAACACGTTTCACGTGATTTTGGAATTATTCATAAGCCTTAAAGTGAAATGGGTCAACGATTTAAAAATATTAATTATCATAAACTTTTAGTTACATACAAAACTATAGAAGTGTGTATGTATTTATGTCCACTAAATAATCCTGTAATCAATGATAAATTAATAAATAGGAGAGCATAATGTCCATACCATAGTTTGTGATATTATCTTCTACTTAATGAAAACAGGGATGCATAATAAAATGTGTGGCTCTAGTGTAACAAAAATAAGACTCAAATAGAGTATCATATATCTCAAAATAAATACTTCTTAAAATTATGGGAACATAACAAAAATCACAGAAACTGGTTCTAGATGTTTAATGGAATTCTATTGGCCAGAAATATTACACTGTTACTGTTAAAGTAAAAAAGAATGCCTTAGCAACTCACTAAATACTTTAAGAAAAGTAATATAAGATATCCTATGAATAAAAAATATGTAAACTGGAAGTGTGATGAACATAATTTACTCATGTTTGCAATGTCCTATCTCAAAAATATTGTATAGTACATGCTTCTCGAAGACGTTTTTGCTTGCTTCTACCCTTGAAGGTAATAAGTCTCTACCAGCAGAGACTGTATCAAAGAAGATTTTTCGTAACAAAGGTTGAATTTACAACTTTACAGGTATACATCTCAAAAGCTAATAACGCCCACATTGAATCATCATTTGCCATACCAGCAACATATTGAATAAAACTTTTATACTTATATGCATATTAAATTCTACCAGTAATATTTTTATAGGGATGGGGTAATTAAAACACATTGAGAAGTACCATCAGAAAAAGCATACAATAATTGGCCAAAATGAGAAAAATGATGGAAAGTCAGAGAAAGTAAAAGCTGGACACTGATTACATGTATCATTCAGAACTGGATACTTTTTGGATAAATGACAGTTACTAATAGAATATTGAGATAAATGTAAAGTAACTATCAATGATGATATGTCTTCACTATATCAAAGTTAATTTCTTTAGCTTGTGATTGTAGGAAATATATAACAATGTATTCAGTAATATTAATATTAGATCAATATTACTTTCAAATATTTTAACTTTAAAAATGTTCTTGTAACCAGATCCTGCCACTATTAATGACAGTCTGTTATACTTGCAGACAGGATTTTGCATGGCTGTCCTCAGTGGACTCAGTCAGATACAAACACCCATAGCCAAACAGTGGGTGGAGCTTGGGGATTCTTATGAAAGAAGAGGAGGAAGAATTGCAGGCCATGAAGGGAAAGGGGATAGGAACTATACAATAAGAACAACAGAGTCAACTAACCTGGACCTTTGTGGCTCTCAGTGTCTAGACTACCAACCATGGCGTGGACCTAGGCCTCCCTGCATATGTATAGCAGATGTGCAGCTTGGTCTTCATGTGGGTGCTGAACAACTGGAGCAGGGAATGTTCCTAAAGTTGATGCCTGTATGTGGGATATATTCATCTACCTGGCTGCTTTGTCTGGCCTAGTAGGAGAGGATGTGCTCAGCTGCACAAAGACTTGATGTGCTAGGGTGGGTGGATACCCAGAGGAACCTCACCTGATCAAAGATGAAGGGAGGAGGATGGGGAAAGGATTGTGAGAGGGGATGACCGAGAGGGGGGCAGTGAGCAGAATGCAAAGTGAATACAATTAATAATAATAATAACAATAACAATAATAATATAATGATAAATTTAAAATTATACTAGTAAGTTTTAAAATATTTAAAGAATTTTAAAAAATATTTATCAGCATTTCCATCATTTAAACATATAGAAGATCCTACATGAACTCAAAAGCTGTGGGATGCCTATACTACATTACTAATCCTGTGTGGGTCAGTCAGATATTTTTTAAATATTTGAGAAAATATCTGAAAGAGTATTTAAGGTACCCTTTGAAAATGTATATACATAAAGTATTCATGGCTTAGAAGCTCCGATGCTTGGATTATGTTTTCTTGATGATTCATGTCAGAATACAAATAGCTTTAACAGTTCACACAAGAACATAAAGAAGAAAAAGAAAAGGATAGTGCTGGGATTACCAGAGATTACAGAGATTTGTTTGTAATGTTAAAGAGAAGGTAGAATATGGAGTTTACACAGACCTAAGTGTTATTATATTTGAGAATAGATGCATTGAGGTATATTTCAGATGTTCATTTTCCATAAATATGGTCTAGGTGGATAAATTTCAATATGATGCAAGATGAATGATCTCAGGAAGTATTCCAGTGACTTTCAATGGAAGACCTGACCTAGCAAACTATTGACATTTACTCTAAGAAAGTAGCAAATAAGGTGTGAAAAGGAACATTAAAGGAAAATCCTATACGATCAGGCAATCTAAGTGAAGATATAAGAACAGAGCAAATATAATCACAAAAGTTTGCATAGGTTTTGAAAAACTGTATCTTATATTTCTTCAGGTTTTGTAAGATAGATATGAAAAACTATAATATAATTATAAACTAATATGGAAAAATACCTCTACCAAAAGAAAACTGAAATTTCAGACAGTTATGACTCCATGGGAAGAGTAAAAGTTGCATAAAACAGAAAAATACAAATAACTAAAACCGTTATTAATTCACTCTAGAATTTTCTTGGATATCAAGAAATTCCAAAGAAAATTAAAACCTCCAGTTATGTCCATGATGATAATAAGGCAAGTTGCACTGAACAGAAAAGGAGAAAAAGAGTTAATGTCACCATAGTGCTGGAAATTCACCCAATCCTTCACTGAAGAGCTATAAAAAAATTCAACCCTACTTTGAGACAAAAGCTATGATAATTAATGAACCTGTATCAAAAGATCAACATAGCTTCTTGGAATTTTCTGACAATTATGTATATGGTAATAACCTTGATAAATGGGAACATAGTCACTCTTGAAACGTGGATTTTCAGAAGCAATCTTCACAAAGAGAACTGAGTGTATGCACTTACATAAGCTGCTGTTTGGGGGATTAGGTTTGTTGTGATTTTCAAAAAATAGTGGACAAATAGAAGAAACATAAATTTTCATTGTTATGTCCCTGTATTAGAAATATAACGTACATAAACTAAAGCCAGAAACTAAATAGAGATAATTGTTGGAAAGAAATCTGTATATAGAAAGAAAGCTTGCAAGGTTGTATGGTATTAATCTATAGGTATCTTTGCTTAACCATGCTTCTAGACATAGGATATTTGTCTGCTATGGGAATGATAACTTATGCAAACTCATGGGAATTGTGGCACTCAAAGCTCCATTGGGTATAAAAGACTTTACTGATATTCAGAGTAGATACAAAGATATTGCAGCAGTGATAGTTATCTGAAGCCAAGAATTTACAATTTCTGATGAAAGGTACAAAGAGATTTGGACTGTGAAAACATAGAAATGACTTTGGCTCCTTGTAGTCAAGTCTGTAACAGTTTTTTTATTATTATTGGAAATCAGAAAGCTTACTTGATACATCTCTTACATTCTCATGAGAGAACTGGAGAAAATGTCTCCATTGTACTGATGCTAGAACTTCTGTAGTAAAGGGAAACAGCTTAGGAAGCATGGACTCAGACATCATTTCACAAAGGTTTTGACATGAGAAGATATGTTAACTTTGCAGGCTTTTGGGAAGACAGGTATACTCACTCTAAGCACTGTCTTCTAAGTAAAGGGAAACTTAATTCCTAACCAAGTAAATAAATTCTTGAATGTTCCATGAAAATGATAACCTTAGAGATGATAGAAAACAAGGATTGAATCACACTCCTTTGTTACTACAACTATAGATAATATGATTCATTTGCCTTGCTTGTAGAAAGCGTCAGACATCATGTAGTAGACTGATTATTCAGAATGTTTCAGACAGTAAAGAAGAAGGCATGTCTTATGGCAGAATATCATTGAATTACAATGTAATTCCATAGTCATTTAACTTCATTTCTTGCCTTCCCTTGGAATAGATTATTGAAATCAAACTGTAAGAAAAAAGATAGTATGGGGCATCTGCATAAATGACTGTTCCTAATTGATTACTTCTTGTTGCCCTTACTAATTACATTATGGATTACATTATCTCGAATGTAAAACAAGAAGTATTAAATCTGATCAGCAAATTATATGCTATCACAGCACCTTATTTAGATTCAATGAGTATCCTCATCAAGTTGGAATCATATTTGTTTATAATGTTCCATTGCTCCATCCACTAGAACTTCAGAACAATGCAAAGAAAATTTTACCTGTTTTCTTCACTGTGTATAATAATATAGCTTAAAATTTTAAAGCAAGCACATAGATCTAGTTATAAAACCAATACATTGTTAAGTAATTAAAAGTTTGACATCTTTTTCTATCTAGGTTGAAATTTTGCATTATTCAAAAGGACTAACATATAAAATGTAATAGTTCTTATTTCTGAATATAAGCAAACATAAGCTAATAAGTGTAATTAAAATAATACCTATTGTTCCAAGTAGAAGAGAAAACTGGCATTTTCTCACTTAAAAAAAAACCAGAATAATTAACATGGAGTTTTCATCAACCACACGAATAAGAAGAAATAAGAGAACTTGAGTTGATCAAGATCCAAAAAGGTTTTCTAATAATATAAAAGAAGGCAATGTCTTCCTTGCTACTAGTTTTGGCTCTAAAGTAAAATTAGGATTATAATTAGCTAACATGGGATTCATTATAAACTTTCATGTAATGTTCAAAAGGTATTTTTCTGAATATGATCTTTAGAAATATTATATATTAAATTTTTAAAAATTACAAAGGAACATGAAATGCACAAAGAGAATAAACCAAATATGATGAAATGCCTGGTTTCTTGTTTTGTTTTATTTTCTTTGTTTTTTTCATTTTTTGTTCTGTTTGTTTGTTTATTTGTTTTTTGTCTGTCAGTTCTAATGGCGACTTATTAAGGATACAAACATCTAACACCACATAGGATATCAAAATGCATCCCTAGCATCAAATATAATACATTACTTACTTTTTATTTTATGGAAATATATGTACAGGAAGATATTCATTGTTTTTTAGGTTAAATGAGATGATAATGGACAGGGTATGGAAATAGACACATTGTCTTCTCAAAATTCTTGTATTTCTTCTCAAAAGTACTTTTTATTATGACAAATTTCAAAATGGCCTCGAGAAAATCCTATCTATTGAAATAACAAAAGAAAATAATATTTCCTCTCCCTTATGAACATTTTTCTCTTGTGGATTTTGAAACTCACATATACTTCACTATAATAATGGATACTTTTAACCCATGAATAAGGAATAAAAGAAATGATTTTCATCATCAAGCTTGAAAACGTATTTATTTTTTGGTTACATGTATGTGTATCTGTATGCTAATATATGTGTCTGTGTGTCAGTATTTGCAGGTGACCACAAAAGCCACAAGACTGTTTTAGAGCTCCTGGAGCTGCAGTTACAGACTACTGTGAGCCATCTGCTGAGGTTCTGTTAAATGAACACTGGTCCTCTGCAAGAATACTAAGCATGTTTTAACATTCAACAATCTCTCCAGTCCCTAATAAAGTCTTTTCATTTTAGTGCTTCTATCTTTATTCTTATTATGAATCTCCAATTCCCTATAGCACAGATCTCTTTTAACAGTGTCCTCCTTGAAAACAAACATATGACATGTTATACAACTCAGCAGATTATAGTTCAGAAATATGCATACATACATATAGTTCTATCCATTAAATAAAAATTAATTTTAAAAAAGGAGGTCAAAAATGTAAAGCAAGGAGAATATATAAGATGGATTTGAGAAATGAAAGTGAAGAAACAAATGCTATAATCATATTGTAATCTAAAAAATAAAAACAATTAAAAATTAACAAAAGGTATGTCTAAATTTCTTGTTCTATTGCTTAGAGTATCTTCAAAGTCCCCACATTCCTTGAAATTTACCATGTTTACACAAATCAGGTTTGTGTCTAGTTCTCCAAATTCATTTCTTAATTTGTTACCAAGATACTCTTTAAACTGTTCTGAACAATTTTAATCTTGTTTAACTGGTAGAGATTTCCTTCCAAAAATACTATTTTAAATTGGAAGTATGAGCTGAGTCATATCATAATAGACATGCAATGTCTAATTTGAAGTGCTAGAATAAAATCAGATTTTCAATGGAAAATTTATTAGAAAAGTCAATCACTGAAACAAATATTAATATTGATAGTTCTAAACTAACTGAAATAAATAGGTATTACAAGGGGATTCACTGAGGGCATATTCTTATCATGAAGTAGCAAGTAATGTTTGAGCAGAGGGAACATCTGATTAGCAATGCTTTGCAAATGAGATCTTAAAGAACACATCAGAAAAAAAGTAAATTGCATATGCAGGATTTTAGAGATGTTTCACAGTGAGGGAAAGGCAAACTATTAAAATATAAGACTAAAATGAGGTATATTCTCTAAAAATATAAGAAAAAACATTGATTGATGTACATTTCTAAACTTAATTCAAAATGTTGAGGACATATTAAAATGTAATTTCCATTATGCTGTAAAAAAAGTTGGTATTGCACATAGGAAGCTATGGCATCTCATCAAATATTCCTCCCAAGTTCCGAGATCTAAATACTTTTTCAACAATGAATGATTAAGTAATTATAATATAGAAAGATTATTAATAAAATTTTAAGAAAAGTTTATGATAAGGGCTTGGGTGATTCCTCATTCTATAAAAATGCTTGGCACACAAATTTGCTCAAGAAAATTATCAGTAAGTGATGAAAGAAAATTAAATCATACTTTATTTGAAAAGAGCTAGATAAGATGCATACATACACTAAAATTCCATATACTTGTGAACAATTGTCATGATAACAACTAGAATATGAAAGGCATCTTTAGTGTGAAACAAACATCCTCAAGCAAAGTCTCTGTAATGATATAAAAATAATATGGTAAAAATACATATAAAATGAAGAAACAACATTGGATAACTGAAGGAGTTATACAGAAGGTTTCTATACAAAATACCATTGACTTGATGGCTCAAATACCAAAGAAATATTTTTTATAGTTCTAGCCATTAGAGATCAATATGTCAACGGGGCTGTTTCTCATGTGTAGTCCTCTCTAGAATTAAAAATAGGTGTCATGTCTCTATAGTTTTATTTGATTTCTTGTCTCTACACATAATCTGCTGATATTTATTTGTATGTATAATATTTTTCTCATAATGAAGGACCAATAAAATTGGATTAAGTCAAACTTCGAGGTCTCCTGTGACTTAATAACATAATTAAAAGAGTTACCTTCAAATATGATCATAATCTTAGCTTTAGCCTGTTGAGTTTCTACAAATGAATTTTTGAAAAACATAATTCATCGCATGACAAAATATTAAACAAATATTGTACTCATAAACCATTTCATATCTTCTAACCTGGGACAAAGTTGAATAATAAAAATAAATAAGTTAAATTATTCCCTTTGACAGCCATTTGGTAAATCCTCATCCAAATACTTACTAATAGGTTGATAAGGAATTGAAAAATAAAGTATTATTCCTTTGATCTGGTATTTCTTAACTGTAAAAATAGGTACAAAATAGTTAAATTTAGTGGTAAGTGTAATAATAAAAATTAAGAGTTTGTAACTAATAGTACACAGTGCTCTTGCTAAGAACCTGGAATTAATATCTAGCACTTTGTGCAAATCTCAGTTACCTGCAATACCAGATCCAAGAGCATCTTAAGGTTTCGGGAGCACCTTTACTTCCTGAGTCTTAAGGAGCCTCCCTCTTTGGAGAGAACATTTCAACTCCCAGGAAATATGTACACAATAGTTGATATTAATCTATAGTATTTTTCATTAGTGATAAGTAATGGATTATACAAATATAAGATGTTAATGGAGAAACATGGGCACATAGTTTATATGTACAATATTTGGGATGTTTTGAACTTTTGCAAATGTCTATAAAATTAACACAATCATGATAAAATTATGCTAAGCTAGCGTTTTAAAATTCGATTAAATATGTATGTTTAAGATGCTGTTACAGACTAATAGATTCCCTATAATTATTTACTAGCTCCCAAGCCAAGAAAAACTGTTTTGTATCAGGATCTTGTAGAGAAATTTAGTTCTGTCGAGCAAACACTGCCTATTTTTGTCAAATTAATTAATAAGAGATTAGATTGTTGACACATAAAACATAAGTATAAAAATAGCAAGAGCGAGCAAAAGGCTCATTTTAAGAAGAAAATTATGACTATTTTCCAATTTTCATTTTCTTTGGCTTCTGATACCCTAAGACATTGTTTAAACATGGAATGCATAAAGATATTGAACATTTGTACCTTTAAAATTCATCATATTTGATAAAGAAAAAGTAATTCATCATATATACAAAATTGAACCTCCTTAGCTTTTAATAGAATATTATATTTTATTGCTGAGTAGTATTTTACCAAAAGCTTGAAGTACAGATCATTATTCTTCAAATAGCCATTGAGTATTTTCATTGTTTTTAGCTTAGAATACTTATGAACAAAGAACCTTTGAATATTCATATCTCCCTTTGTTGGTAAATCTCAAAACTACGAGAAAAGATACATTACATATTATATAATTGTATTAACTTCAAGTTAGAAGAAAACAAAATCCTATTTCCAGGATCAGATCAGTAAGGTATTAATAAGGTATAATGCAAAAGAATACAATAAAATCTCTGGAAAAACTGATAGAAAAAATTCTGCTTATAAATTTGGTGGTTGTTAAATGATTATAATCACTTGTCAAAGCTCATTAAATTTCACACTTAAAATAGTGAAACCTACTATATGTAATTTTTCCTTAATAAAACTAACCAAAGAAAAAAATCTTTTATTGATTTTGAAACCAATTGTAGTCTCAATCTATCAACTATCACATAATTTGCATGACTTCTCTCATATAGAAGCCAAATCATTATATTATACAGAAAAGTGTTGGTTCTTCATTTTTCTCATTTCCTTTATACCCAGCTCCCTTCCAATTATTATTTTTTTTTTAGTCAATTGAGAATAAGAAAAAAAAACATGTTTGCTGAGCCATACACTTCTTTATTTCCTTTCCTTTAACTACAGAATGATGCAGCTGAAGCTTTGAAAACAGTGTTTATAATCACTAAATTCTAAGTCAAGGATAAGTCTCCATCTGGCGGGACTGAAGGGGATGATGTTATTCTTTCAAGTGCAGAATGTTATGGTGTGTTCTTAGTGCCCATCATTGTACTTGGCATAATAGGCATTCCATAAATATTTATTGACTGAAAAAATACCATTAAATGCTTCATTCTGTTTTAAAGTGTACTGTTGAAAAATGAGACTGAAAAGAAAACAGCTTTAAGTACATTATAATCCACAATCACAGGGAACTAGCCATCTTAGAAAATTGCATACATGGTACAAGGCTCTATCCAAATAAATTCCTCGGGGGGGGGGGGGGAACTAGTTTCTCTTGTTTTGTCAAAGTGGTGCTTACTTACATTTTAAAGCTGATTTTCTATCCATGATTTGACTGTGACCTATAGAAGTGATATCACCTAAAGTTATAGTCTTTTTGCAGGAGCAATTTTCATCAAATGATTGAATATTAATAAGTGTGGAAAGGTAAAGACTCCGCTTGTTATCCATAATTCAAGACAGTTATGAAGGACAATACTGGCACAATAGATTATTGTAAGGTGTCCTGCAGGAAACACCCTGTTTACAATCCCACCAAGACTTTTGTTATCTTGTTAATTTTCCATCTTTATTCTTTTAAAAATTATGCACTTGTGGTTATTCTCTAGCAACACCAGTATATGCAGCTACCAGTATATGCAGCCACTAGTCTTTCTAAGAAACATGATTAAGATAAATCAGACCTACGGAATAGCTGCAAAAATTGTTTTATAGATGAGATTTTAGAGCTGCATTACCTCTTCGGGTCATTTTAAAGGAAGACCTTGTCTACAGTATTAGTTGGAATGCTACTGAATATGCTGCAATTGTTCAAATATTAATTGTGATAAACTGGAATACTGTATAAGATAGAGAGGAATGCTATATTCTAAGAGACGTTTTACTCTGTGAGATTGACGGTGAATAGTAATTCTAAGGTTTTAATTATAATAAATTTGGAATTGGACTGGATTTTATGCATATTAGCACATATATACATTAATTGAAGCTTAATATTAATACATCACTAAATTGAGGACAAGTGAGAAATTAAGAATCTGTGTGTAAGGCTAAATGGAGATAAATATCTTTTGTTATTTTCACCATTTTTCCATAGCTGTGACAAAGTATCACTCCACCCCAAGTAACTTTCTTGTTTGTTCCCAAAGTCCTCTGTTAATATCATAACATGAAATAGAGTACAGTTATAAAAGTTCCACAGTCCTTAAAATTTTCAATAGTTTAAAGTTTACTGTCTCTTTAAGAGCTCAAACTCTCTAAATTTTGAACTCCTAAATAACTGAGAAATACTTAGATTCTATTTATTCACAAATGTATGAAACTAGAAATTATTATAATGAGTGAGGTGACACAAACTCAGAAAGTAAAATCCCCATGTTCTCTTTTTATCAGATCCTTGCTCCACAGCAACAGATGTGATTATGTAATCTGGAGTAATTGCAGAATCTATTAAAATAAACTTGAACCTCTGAGTAGAGGAAGTCTAGATAGGGTAAAAAAAGGAATCAAGTGATGTGAGGGAGAAGTAGAAAAAACAGGGGAGGCAAGCCCTAATTAAGAAGTGAAAATACAAGCCAATACAGAAAGAAATGGAAGAAAGCAGGATAAATAATACTAAAGAGGCTTTAAATAGCCATAGCCAATCATATTGTGTTATATTTCTCAAAATTACATGCATGTACAAATATATGGTTACACTATTATTACAAAAATATTTATTCTTCATAAATCAGGGGTTTAGTAAAAGTCTAATTTAAATGCTCATGAGATTAAAACAATATTTTCAGTGCAAACTTCTTGGTTATTTTTACAAATGTCAAATGGACTTTCTTTGTCTTTCATACGCAAAACTTTCATTTGTAAATCTAGCATCATCAGTTTATAAGGTTAACAAACCTTGGGATTCTATATGTGGATATCTATTTCATGTGGAAAGGAAGTTATATCAAATGTTATATTAATCATGACAGGCTTATTCATCTTAGCTTGAAACAAAAACTTAGAGCATAAACTTTGAAAGCCAAGGTTAATGTTTCATAAATGGAAAGATGTTGTAGGAGATATTATGACCATGTTTCTTCATAACCTTAATGTACATCAGCCATTAGAGTGTAAGTAAACAAATATATAGACGACTGACTTTGTCATTTAACCTTAGCCAGTGTTTATCATTAGCTACTTGGTTGCTGGCAAAACAGAAACCTTTATAGAATAGCCATAAGGATGGCTGTAAAGGGAATTCATGGACTTAGTTGCATTTCCTTTCATTGAGTGTGATGCTATCTGAAATGTTTAAGACATTAGCAATAACAACCAAAATAAACAGGTTGATATATCAATATCTAACTAGTAAGCCCACATGTTGGCATGTTAAGTGAGATTATCAAATAATATCTCTGTGACTTTCCATACAACAGGGTATTGTCCAGCACAATTAAGAGAATTACAAAGTAATCACTCCATTCATAGAGTATTTCATTGCACATAATCTTGAATTAAATATCTTACTTACATGAAGATATTAAAATTTGTATCATCTACTATAATATGCAAAGTGTGCACCTAATAGAAAAACAAAATGATACCTCTATGATATAGTCGTCAGCTTGAAGATAACACTTTTGATGAAGGTTTCCAACAGACAGGACCCATTCCTGTAGAACCAATGAGAAGTAATAGGAAAAGTGTTTACTGTAACTATTTCCCAAGACCCAAAGTATAAATCACTGCTTTTCACTATTTAAATTTGGTGTAAAGATGTCTTGACACAGAGGCAAAAGTTTTTGGGAAATAAAGTGATATGCACTTTTGGCTATTTATCTTGTATTTGTAGAAGGTTCAGAAATAAACAGCAGCCATAATGGTTAAAGACACTCTGCATTACGACTCTTTATAAATTCCCTACAATATGTTGTTTAAGTCATTCAGTCCCTTTGACTTAATTAATTCTTTTGTCTTTCACAGTTTTTATTTATTTAGATTTTGCCAGATTATTTCAGAGGTAGATGAATTTTTATTTAGAGGCACACAATTCCTCATTGAATCTTTTTGCTTTCAGCAACTTCTGATAATTGTGGCCTAGATTCATTTATTAGAGGTTTTAAAAATTAAAATCTTAGTAATAAAAAATGTCTATGCACTATTTCACAAATGTCCTTGTCTTATATGTATAATATCATTAAACTAAAATGAGATGAGATAAATTCTGAAAGCAGAATATATAAATTATTCCAAGATTTTGTGTCTCTGAGAGTAAGCATACCTATTGTTCATTGATTAAGATAGTTCAGCCATTAAAGGCTAGACTCATAATTAAAGTATAAGATAGAAACTGTCATTTACTGAGGACAATAATTCATATGCAAATGTTACTAGAATTGGTAGATTAACATTTCCTGCATTTAATGAAATTATGTGTTCTCTAAATTGAGATACTGACAGTTTTGAGACTTAAGTTCAGTCAATTCTCCTCACTGAAAATCTAAGTAATACCTATATGTCAACAATTTTACCCTAATTTCTCAAATTAGAATCTGAGGAAGGAGGACCAGCAGTCTCAATTAACTGGGACCCCCAGATGTCTCAAACACTGGATCACCAACCAGGCATCATACATCAGCTGATATGAGGCCCCCAACACATATATAGCAGAGGACTGCTGGGTCCAGGTTCAGGCAGAGAAGATGCACCTAACTCTCAAGAAACTGGATACCCCAGGGAATTTAGAGGTCTGGTGGGGGTGGGGGTAAGGTATGGGATGAGGAACTGTTAGAGAATGGACCATTAAGTGAATAAAATCTAGACTATAAAGAAGAAGGAGGAGGAGGAGGAGGAGG
>NC_034613.1:55364877-55370687 GCF_900095145.1 Mus pahari
AAGAAGAAGAAGAAGAAGAAGAAGAAGAAGATCCACATGGGAATCCAATACCCACTTCCTTGTTGCATAATGTTCACTAGAGCTCCAATAGCTGTTACTGCATCTGTAGGCAGAATGTATTATATAGGCCTGTCAAGCAGCCTTCATTCGTGTAATGTAAGAAATAAGTAAAGAGGAGTTCTGTCTTCTATCCCAGGGTCAATATATTGAGTCACTATCAAAAGGTCTTTCAAACTTATAAAAATGCAAAATTTACATTAGAAAGTTTTGCATATGAAAAACAGAGAGGCATAATTTGATCTTTTTAAACCACCAACAACTTTGAATTACATATTTCATTTTAAAATTCTGAATAACAGAATAACTTCTTAGAGGTATCACCATCCCTGACTTCAAACTGTATGACACAGCAATAGCAATAAAAACTGTATGGTATTGGTGTATGAACAGACATGTTGATCAATGGAATCTAATAAGATCCAGAAATAAACCCATATACCTATGGACACTTGATTACTGACAAACAAATCAGAGTCATACAATGGAAAAAAGAAAGTATATTCAAAAAATGGTGTTTGTACAACTGAATGTCTGCAGGGAAGACTGCAAATAGATACATATTTATCACTCTGCACAAAACTCTAGTCCAAGTGACAAAATCCTCAATATAAAAGCAAATGAAGCAAACTTAATAGAAGGGGAAGTGGGCAAAAGTTACTGAAGGTAACTTCCTAAGGAGAACACCGGTGCCTCAGTCTCTAAGATCAAAAACTGACAAAGGGGACCTCATGAAACTGCAAAGCTTCAGCATGGCAAAGGACACCATCAATAAGACAAAATGACAACCTACAGATTGGAAAATAATCTTCATTAAACCTATATCTGACACGCTGATATCCAAAATTTATAAAGAATCAAGAAATTAGACACCACCAAACCAAATAACCCAATTTAAAACTGGGTTACAGAGCTAAAGAGAGAATTCTCAGCAGAAGAATCTCAAATGGCCAAGAATCACTTAAAGAAATGTTCAGCATCCTTAGTCACTGGGGAAATCAATATTCAAATAACCCTCTGGTTCCACCTTATATCAGTCAGAATAGCTAACATTAAAAAACTCAAGTGTTATTTCCAGCATCTGGCTATTATAAATAAGGCTGCTATGAACATAGTGGAGCATGTGTCCTTATTACCAGTTGGAAGATGTTCTGGGTATACGTCCAGAAGAGGTATTGCTGGATCCTCCAGTAGTAATATGTTCAATTTTCTGAGGAACCGCCAGACTGATTTCCAGAGTGGTTGTACAAGCTTGCAATCCCACCAGCAATGGAGGAGTGTTCCTCTTTCTCCACAACCTCGTCAGCATCTGCTGTCACCTGAATTTTTTTTTCTTTTTCTTTTTCTTTTTCTTTTTTTATTATTTTCTTTATTTACATTTCAAATGCTATCCCGGAAGTTCCCTATACCCCACCCCACCCCTGCTCCCCTACCCACCCACTCCCATTACTTGGCCCAGGCCTTCCCTTGTGCTGGGTCATATAAAGTTTGCAAGACCAAGGGGCCTCTCTTCCCAGTGATGGCCGATTAGGCCATCTTCTGCTACATATGCAGCTAGAGACACAAGCTCAGGGACTACTGGTTAGTTCATATTATTGTTCCACCTATAGGGTTGCAGACCCCTTCAGCTCCTTGGGTACTTTCTCTAGCTCCTCCATTGTGGACCCTGTGTTCCATCCAATAGCTGGCTGTCACCTGAATTTTTAATCTTAGCCATTCTGACTGGTATGAGATGGAATCTCAGGGTTGTTTTGATTTGCATTTCCCTGATGGCTAAGGATGTTGAAGATTTTTTCAGGTGTTTCTCAGCTATTCGGTAATTCTCAGTTGAGAATTCTTTGTTTGGGGATACAGAAAATGTGGTACATTTACACAATGCAGTACTACTCAGCTATTAAAAACAATGAATCTATGAAATTCTTGGGCAAATGGATGTATCTGTAGGGTATCATCCTTAGTGAGGTAACCCAATGGCAAAAGAAGTCACTAGATATGCACTCACTGATAAGCAGATATTAGCCCAGAAACTTAGAATACCCAAGATATATTTTGCAAAACACAAGAAAACCAAGAAGGAAGACCATCGTGTGGATACTTCATTCCTCCTTAGAATAAGGAACAAAATACCCATGAAAGGATATAGGTACAGAGACAAAATTTAGAGCTAAGATGAAAGGATGGACTATCCAGAGATTACCCCATCCGGGGATCCATCCCATCATCAGCCACCAAACCCAGATACTATTGCACATGCCAGCAAGATTCTGCTGAAGGGACCCTGATATAGTGGCCTCTTGTGAGGCTATGACAGTGCCTGGCAAACACAGAAGTGGATGCTCACAGTCAGCCATTGAATGGAACACAGGGTCCCCAATGGAGGAGCTAGTGAAAGTACCCAAGGAACTGAAGGTGGCTGCAACCCTGTAGGTGCAACAACAATATGAACTAACTAGTATCCCCTGAGCTCGAGTCTCTAGCTGCATATGTAGCAGAAGATGGTCTAATTGGCCATCATTGGGAAGAGAGGCCCCTTGGTCTTGCAAACTTGATATGATGCAGCATAGGGGAAGGCCAGGGCCAAGAAGTGGGAGTGGGTGGGTAGGGGAGCGGGGGTGGGGGGAGGGTATAGGGAACTTTCAGGATAGCATTTGAAATGTAAATAAAGACAATATCTAATAAAAAATAAAAATAAATAAGAATTAAAAAACTCAAGTGACCCTCCTGCCTCTGCATCCTTCAGCCAATCCTACTAACTTGGACCACCACAATCTGCTGGAAAGAGACTCAGATGTTAAGAGCACTGCTTGGTCTTCCAGAGTCCCAAGATCAATTCCCCAGGACCACACACTGGCTCACAAACATCAATAACAGGGCCTGATGTCACCCTCTGGCCTTCAGGTGTACATGTAGACAGAGCACTCATACATTAAATAAAAATTAAATCTTTATAAACCTTAATTGACAGCACATGTTGGGGAGCATATGGTCAAGGATAACACTCCTTCATTGCTGACTGGAGTACAATCTTATGCAACCATTTTGGAAATCACATTGATACTTTCTCAAAAAATTGGAAATTGTTCTACCTCAAGATCCTACCTCTGGACATTTAACCAAAAGATGTCCCAATATACAACAGAGACACTTGCTCAATAATTTCCATAGAAGTTAGAAACTAGAAACTTGTTCCTCAAGTGAAGAATGGATAAAGAAACTGTAGAACATATGCAATGGAAAACTATTCAGCTATGAAAAGCAAAGACATCCTGAAATTTGCAGGGAAATGGATGTATTTGAAAATATTAGCCAAAGTGAGATAACCCAGAGCCAGAAAGACACATATGATATGTACTTACTTATATGGGACATTAAGCAATAAAGTTCAGGAAAAACCTGGTACAATCCATATACCAAAGAAACTGGGTAATAAGGAGGTCTCAATGGAGGATAAGTGAATCTCCCTCAGAAGGAAAAATAAATATTCATTAGAGGTATATGGAAAGAGGGAATTGTGTAGGAGAGTGAGTCGGAAGGGGAACAGCAATGGCAATCCGGATTAAGGTTATGGTTATGGTTACAGTTATGGTTATGCTTATGGTTGGAGTTGGGGTTAGTGTTGGGTTTAGGTTAAGGAGCTAGAGGGGACAGGAGAGGGCTGGGAGTGAGAAAGAAATTCAATCAGGGAGGCATTACTGGTAACTAGCTGGAGCCTTGGGATTGTGGAGGACACCTAGAGTCTCTGGAGTGACAATAACTGAAAATCCTACTAGAGAGAGATAGAGAGACTCAAGTGGCCACCTCTTGCTGATAGCCAGGGCTTTCAGAGCAAGGAGGGGAACAACAATCCATGCACAAAATTTTCAATCCAATTTTTTTCTTTCCTAAAATATGCACTGGGATAAAAATGGAGCAGAGACTGAAGAAATGGCCAACCAATGACTGCCCCACTTTAGACCCATTCCATATGAGAAAGCTAATACCTGGCACTATTGATGATATTCTACTATGCAGAGAGGAATCTAGCATAACTGTTTCCTGAGAGACCTCATCCAGCAGTGGATGGAGTCAGATTCAGATACTCACAGCCAAATATCAGGCAGAGCTCAGGTTGTATTGTGGAAGAGTGAGGGATAGTATTGAGCAAGTCAGAGGTATTAAGGCCACCACCAGAAGACTTACAGAGTTGTAGCTAAACATCAGGTGGAGCTCACAGACTCTTGGGGAAGAGTAGAGGAATATAAGTGAGCAATACAGAGTTGTCAAGGGTACTACAAGAAGACCTACAAAGTCAACTCACTTGGACGCAGAAGGGCTCACTAGACATCCCGTACACATTTGTTGCATATGTGCAGCTTGGTCTTCATGTGGGTCCCCTAACAAGTGGAGTAGGTATGTCTCAGTCTCTGTTCTCTGTCATTGGATCTCCTTCCCCTATCTGGGCTGTCTGGACCTCCGTGGGAGAGGACATGCCTAGTCCTGTTGGGACTAGATGTCCAAGGCTAGGATGGAACACAAGGGAGCTCTGCTTCTCTGAGGAGAAGAGTAGAGGGCAATGAGCAGAAGGATTTGTAAGAGTGGTAATGGAAAGAGAGGAGGGAGTGATGTTGTGATTGGGATGTAAAACGATTAAAAAGTAATTCATTAGAAAAAAAGGAAAACTTGTTTTAGTCATATGGCATTGTTCATTTTAATTGTAATCCTTCCACTAAACACCTAAGGTGGGAATAAAGATATCTGTAATAACTGAAGTAATTTTTCCTGCAAATACTAAAGTGACTAGAAGATCAAGAAATAAATTCAGTGTAAAGCAGGCCCTCCTGTTGTGGATAGCCCTGGGGCTAATTGTATTTTATGTCAATTCCATTGTCCAGTGAAAGGCTGTGAACAAGGAATGAGTCAGCACTCAGTTGATTTCATGTAAACCTTCTTCCCACCTTAATTTGTAAAATAAAGGAGAGCTGATGATTGGGCAGAAAAAGGGGAAGGTGGAGCTGAAAGAAAAACAAAAAGAGGCTTGAGAGAGAAGTGGGCAGAGGGGGAGGAAGAAGAAAAAAAGCAGAGCAGAAGCACAAGGCCTGGAGAAACTGCAAGTTCTAAGGGGTCTCATAGATGTGGAAGATGGTAGTGTAGCAGTAGATCTGCCCAATCTAGGCGCACAGCATGTATTCATATTAATTGTGTTGTGTTTTCATTGCCAGGGCATATTTGGATTGGAGACTTACTACAACACCCTCCAGTGATCATAAAAAACAAAATAGTAAACAACATAACCACATAGAACAACATAATCACATATAACATGTCCTATTAAGGGGTAATGTAAGGTTTCACACATGCTGTTCATATTCAAACTAAAGGGAAATTTCTATTTTCATCTAATAGAAACTAAAGCTTGTAATAATTATAGAGTGAGGCAAATGGACATGATAAGAGTATTTTATTGCTCAAAATGCTTCATAGGAATCATGCTAGTTACTCACATCAAGAGTTAATGTTTTCCACTTTCAAATAGGGTATTCTCACTNCAATGAAAGTCAAGCAATACAGAAATGCATATAATAAATATAATACAATATAATATAATACATGCAATGAAATATATTGAGTTTAATTACAATGAACTTGATTTAGTTGAAGCACAAAGAAACAGTTTTAATTTTTCTTTGAATGTCTAAAAATGAATTACAGAATCTTTCAATATAAGTTACTGGTTTGAAGTCTTAAAATAATAAATAAGGATCCAGCACTGTGTC
>NC_034613.1:55370997-55383313 GCF_900095145.1 Mus pahari
ATATCCATTGTTTCTGGCCTACATCTTTAATACCACAAAAGATTCTCCAGTAAGGCTGGTACACTTGCCATATGGCAAGATGTAACACTACTGTGCTATTGAATACTTAAGGGCATGAACATAAGGTCAAAATTGAATGTCACCTTAGAATTTTGGAAACAACAGTACAAACGTGAATTCAGAAGCAATGCACAGATTTCCAGATCATATGATAGGCAATGCTAATTTCTAAGGAGTCAAGTTGGAATCAAATCTTTAGTTCAGAGTTATTTCAGAACATTATCACTTCAACCTCTTCTCCTCAGTGACCTTGACCATGATTTAGCCATTCTTCCACTGGCTCACTGCATAGGAGAACTATGAATCATGTTAGAAATCAAATGTGCCCAAAAGGAGATAAAAATAAATTTATAAAAATAATTTGGAAAATGTATGTACAGTGACCATAACACTTATTGCTAAGAGGTGTGGAAAATATTTAACATTAAGAGCAAGTTTCTTCTGGTACTAGCAAAATTCTTCCAGTTAAGCATATGAATGTAGAACTTCAAAAAAGGACAAGTCCTGAAGGAAAAGTGTCAGAAAGTGCATGATACATGCAGACATATAATAAAAGTGGACTTTGAAGTTCTTCCCTCTATTTCAGTGTTCTGATATTCATACAGAGCACATATTTCTGTCACTCATTTTAAAGATTTTTCAAAAGTATTCTTTTTCTTTTCAATATAAAAGAGGCTAATTTAAAAGTTTTTATTTCAAAGATTTATTTCTGATTTCTTCCCTATCATCATTTTTAAGTCTATAAAGTTAGCTATTTTTAATATCCTCCCATATACAATTGTCCTTTTCTATATTTTCCAGAATACTTCTGTTGTGATTTGTATATAAAGTATCCCTCCAAATGTATCATGTGTCAGTGACCTGATATTCAATGCAATGATCACATGAAGCCATCTGAGAATTGATTGCACTGGAAGATTTTACAATAATCAGTTAATTAATCCACTGAAATATTCCTGGGAGTTGGATGAAATTTTCAAAAGTTAAACATAATTGGAGAAGTAGATCATTGAGAACTGGATCGTCAGGGCTTGATCTTATTTTGGGCATATTCTCTCTGTTCCTTGTGTGCAGTTCTACTTTACCATGATGATTCTTTCTAGTCCAAGCCCAGGGAAAAAGATTCTAATTGATCTATTGATCTTGAACTGAGTCTTCTCAAATTCTGCACCAAAAGAAATGTTTCCTCTTTTAACATAGTTTCTTCTGTTATTTAATTAAAGTGGTGCAAAATGAATATGATTCTTCATCAAAAAATCCTGTTAAAGAAAATTTTCTTCTATTTCATGATCATGTATTAGTGTGGTGTGTGTTTTCAAATGAAAACCTTTGTGAACATGGAAGCAAGATGACAATATAAGATTCATTTCAACACTGTAATCTAATTTTGAGTCAGAGTTTCTCATTGACATAGAGATTTCTTTCTTAATTTAGGATGACAGGCAAGTAAGTCCAAATGATCCATGTGTCTGCATCTCTTAAATGTATACCACAATGTCCAACAATGCAATATAATATTGTTAACCAGTATTCATTTCTCTAGCATGAGTGCAACTCTACAAACACTGAATAGTCCTCAACTCCTTTACATATTAAGTGGTAGAAATCATTGTTATTCACTGTGCTTGTATGAATTTAACAATGTTCAATATCCTGTAAATGGAAATAATACATTATCTCTCTCTGTGTGGCTTGCTTAGGAGAACAGCATCATGAAGGGAATATGTGATATTTGCCCCAACTTGGGAGTTGGAGAGATAGGTAGAATGAGGGAGGAGGGTGAGATAAATAACACTAAAGATGTTTGATATACATATATAATATTTGTTAAACAGTTTTACGTCATATGAAGTTATAATGCTTTCCCCAAGCCCTTTTTTGGGGTCCTCTTAGACCATCTAATAGATAAAGATCCCAAGTTAGAGCAAATATTCCCTATTTTGCACCTTCTCCATTCATGGTGCTTGTGTCTTAAGCAAGTCGTATGTTTCTATGTAAGAATCTGAGAATGGATATGTACATACAATTGCAGGTGAAAACAGAGTCCCAAGGATGAGGTCAGAGCTCCTGGATCTGGATTTATAGGTGTGTGTGTGTCATCAAATGTAAGTGTGGAGACTTGAACTCTCAAACACCGGAAGAGAAAAAGGACATTCTTAACCGCTGGGCTATATCTATACCCCATATGTAAATCTTTTCCATAGAATTGGTTATATTAAAATGGATAAATAAAAGATGATGAAACTTGCAAAACAAATATAACAAATATTTTTTAATGCAAAGGACTACTATAGAAAGCAAATTAACATATTGCAATACAAAACTTATTTGTCCTGCTAAACTATAGTCAACAACAAAGTAGATTTATTAATTAATAAATTTATTTTTAACATTTCATATAGAAACATTCTAGATATGTACCCCTACCTCCTCTTAATTCCTTCTTGTCCCTGAAAGATACTCTTCTATGAATTGTACAAATATACCAATTAATTCATTATGTTTATTGATTTTTTAATCTCAAATATTTAAATCAGTGTTGTCTTTGTGACCATGGGTTTGAAACTATATATGAGACCCTGGCTCATAATAACTGGAAATAATGCCTCTTCCTCTCTAAGAATAAATTTACAGTAATTAAACAATAAGAGTCGGGATCCTATGAATATCTGTCCTATCCATAACTGACTGTTAGTAAAAGTCAAATGCTATTGGTCACAGGTACTGTAATTTCATGTTTTTTGATGGTCACAATGTTCTTAAAAGGTGATATTTTATGCCTTTCTCCCTAATGTTAGGCTGTTTTTCTTTCTAACCCCTTTTCTGCAATGTTTACCAAGGCTTTAGAGGTTAGCATAAATGGTTTACTTAGAGCAAAGGCTTCAAAACTCCTGTATCTTGTTAAGTGCTAGATCCACGCTCACTTTCATTAACTGCAAACAAGGACTTCTATGATTAACATATGTGTATGTTTGTGTGTATGTGTGTGTGTGTGTGTGTGTGTGTGTGTGTGTGTGTGTGTGTGTGCTAACAGATGTAGTGTTTCTGCGCCACGCAGACCGGCGCTGTGTCTGCATGGGCAGAAAACACCTTGGGGTGGGTTCACACTGCAGAGCTAAGCTTCCTGAAAATAGAGAAGATCTGCAAGAAAGATTATTTATTAATTACACGCGGGAGAACCCAACCCTCTCCCACGTGTCCCATTGTCCCTGCTGAGTGTCTCTCAGTCGCAATGGTGCATGTCGCAATTTTTCAATGTTCCAATCTCTCAAAGGCGTGCGGTCCGATCCTCATCTGAGCTGTGTCCAGAAGGCGGGTCCAATCGAGTAGGCGTGACGACATTGGTGGTTGGTCTGGGCGACGAGTGGGCTGATCTGCTGCACTCCAGCTGATCCGGGGAGCAACCCCTAGCGTGCCTGTAAGGGGCACAACACAATGCTCAGAGGATGGCGGGCGAGACCCAACATCTGCATCTCTCTTATTTAATATTTTAAATTTTTTGGACTGGCACAAGGAAATATATTTGTGTCCTATTGACCTGCCCAGGAGTAGCTTGAGGGGGAAATCCAGTGTAAGGCCAGTCAGAATTTAATTTTACTACTAGGGATCCTTTAGTAAATCCTCAATTAGGAAAACCTGATTTGGGGGGTCTTGCTTTAATAGATTTCGTGAAAAATGCATTTTGCCCTAACGCCAGTACTATTTAAGACCAAACCACGAATTAATGTTTAGATGCTGAAGAGTTGTCACGGCTCCTGTAGTGAGGTGAATCTGGATGGCACTTGTTGTACTCTGTCCAGTCTGGGTATAGCTGACCTGCCTGAGAGAAAAGCCAAACAGTTTAATGGGAACATGATAACGAGTCAGCTAGTACTTTAATTGGTTGCAATTTAGCAAGCCTCAGTTTAGACCATAGCCCCAGGTGTGTGGGGGAAGCTAGACCAATCTAAGATTTANCTTTAAATTAGTTTTATTTTACCCACCAATACTTAGGTAACTCACAGTTCAGCATACAGACCTTTTGAAAGTTGTCATACTTTGTAGCATTCTGTGGAGAGAACACAAGCTTTTCCCTACCCCATAAGGGTAGCTGTTTAGAATTAGCCATGTAACAAATGAGATTTAAACAATGTGTACAGGGATATTTCCTCCCTTTCTTGTTAAAAGAAAAGTTATTAAAAGTTTTGAAGTACCTAGAAATAAAAGAATACATTTGCAGTAATAGATTAAGTCCTTAAGAATTAGTACCATTAGGTGGAAACAGGTAGAAGCTGAGGACACTTAAGAACAAATTTTTACAATTTGACATGTACAACATTTGAAAATACCAAATTACTAAGCAAGCCAAATAGTAAAATTTTGCAATACCCAATGTGATTGCAGTTTGGAAAGGGGAATTTTTAACTTTAATTAGTACTACAGCACCTTTACAATAGGATGTCAAGATTTTACTTAGAGGAAAAAAAATGATTTTACATTAATGACTTTTTATGACAAACAATTGCTGTGGGCACTTAATAACTATAACTAAAATAAGCAGCTAGTAGTATATAGGTACCAATGAGTACAATTGATAGCAATTAGAAAAGCTTATTTTGTTTTTTGCAAGGATTTTTGTTTTTTACCAAAGAAACTGCATCTCTTAAAATAAAACAGAAAGGTTTAAATTAATTTGAAGCCTTAAAATAAGATTTTAGCCCATTAACATCTATTGGAAGTCTGAGGGGGAAAAAATAAATAAATAAGCATTTTGAAGCAATTTAATTTTTTGTTGTAAAATCTTAAATATCACAATTTTATTTAGCATAACTGAAACTTTAGACATGAAAAGGATACGGTCTTTGAGAGCAGGAATACAGGTAAACCTTTGTATAGGTCGTAGCTAATACCACGCTGAAATTTTAAACCCTTAGCTTAATGTATTAAAGCAGAAACAATAAAAATTACTTTTATAAAGTGTAAGCTGTCTAAGCTATACTTAGAGATAAAACATTATCAGTAACAGTTTACCAGAAGCAAACCTTTAACATTTATCAAGTAAAAACAACTTTTTAATAATTTTATCAGAAGTAGGCAAGCCGTTTTGTAATGCCTGATCGATCTATTATAAACCCTGAATTAAGCTGTTACCATTGGCAACACGCTGATCTCCTCTCTGAAGGTAGGGGGCGTGGCCACAAGAACTTGTTTGGCGTGGTTTTTGAAACAAAAGAAGAACCTGTGGTTTGTCAGACAAAGGAAAAAAACCTGCCAAGGCCATTTTGACCTTAATCTTCACCACGTGGGAAGGTAAAGCCCAAGTTTAAAACCTTATCAATTTAGACCATAGAACCTTACATTGCTTAGCTAAAAGTTACAAATACAGACCCTTGTTACATACTAACAACACTAATCATGAGAAATCTCTAGGAAAAAACTGACCATAACTTTTTTCTTGTTCTACAATTCAAAGCTTAATGGCACTTGAAAAAGCAGTCTTTGCAGGAGCCCTCCAGCTGGCTTAATCCCTGGCTGAGCTACAGCAGGGCTGCAGCAGCGAGACTCCGAGAAAGTAGAGACTAATTTAGCAAGCTATAATATAACACATTTCGACATGAAACAGAACAGCCACTCATCTAGACAACAAACAAGAAAACACATGACTTAACACATAGAAATTTGGTGCACCAGGCCTAACAGTGAAAACCAGACATCTCTGTACCTTGGTCTGTCTCTAGGACTACCTTAGATTTACTCTCTAGGCCATGGCCAGGAGGATTTTAAAAATTTTACTTTTAAATAAACCCAATTCTTTCTTGCCTGAGTGTAGGCTGCGGACATAACCGCCTGTACATATCATCTCTGTGCAATGCTAACCGAGGAATGAGGTGCCGGGTTAAACACTCTTCATCCTCAAATAAATTCCGTGCATCTACCTTTTTAATCCTGGGGTGTACCCGTACATACTTATGCACACTCCAGCTCCACCAGCGCCTGAAGATTAGGTATCTACAGCCACGTTGGTGCCACTTGTAGTGTTTCTGTGCCACACAGACCAGCGCCGTGTCTGCGTGGGCAGAAAACACCTTGGGGTGGGTTCGCACTGCAGAGCTAAGCTTCCTGAAAATAGAGATGATATGCAAGAAAGATTATTTATTAATTACATGCAGGAGAACCCAACCCTCTCCCACGTGTCCCATTGTCCCTGCTGAGTGTCTCTCAGTCGCAATGGTGCATGTCCCAATTTTTCAATGTTCCAATCTCTCAATGGCGCGTGGTCCGATCCTCAGCGGAGCTGTGTCCAGAAGGCGGGTCCAATCGAGTAGGCGTGATGACATTGGTGGTTGGTCCGGGCGATGAGTGGGCGTTGACAGTGGGCGGTCCGAGGACGCTGTGTTCCAGCTGATCTGCTGCACTCCGGCTGATCCAGGGAGCAACCCCCAGCGTGCCTGTAAGGGGCACAACACAATGCTCAGAGGATGGCGGGCGAGAACCAACAAACAGATATTATATGTATATGTATGTAGAGTAGATTCCATCCTAGGACATAAGATCTCATCACACATGGGTTCTTGGCTGTGTTTACAGTGCTAAATATGCACAAATTAATTGAAGAACGAGCCTTCAATCCAATTAGGCAATGGTTGATTTTACAGAAAAACTACTGTTATACTGATAGAAACATCTTTGATACCTAGATAAGACCAGTAATGTCTACATATTCCCAGTAACTTGCTAGTAACATCCTTAACTCAGAAAGCTAGCAAGAGAGCAGAAAGTTTCCAGTTCAGTACCAGTTAATTTATTTATATCTTACATACAAATGGGGTGGTATCTTAAGAAATATGGCTTCTTGGTGTTTAGCTTCTTGAGTTTATATATATTTTTATATTAGCCCTCTATCAGATGTGGGGTTAGTGAAGAGTTTTTTCAGTCTCTAAGTTGCCAGTTTGTACTATTGACTATGTCCTGTGCCTTAACACTTTCCAGTTCCATGAGGTCTTATTTATCTTTATATTAGAACCTGCACCATTGAAGTTCTGTTTAGGAAATTTCCCCCTGTGCCAATGAGTTCAAGGCTCTTTCCCACTTTCTCTTCTATTAGATTCAGTGTATCTGGTTTTATGTGGAGGTCCTTGATCCACTTGGACTTGAGTTTTGGGCAAGGTGACAAATATTGATATATTTTCATTTTTCTATATACAGATAGCCAGTTAGACCAGCACCATTTACTAAAGATCCTTTCTTTCTTCCACTGTATGTTTTTGGATTAGTTATCAAAGATCAAGTGTGCATAAGTGTGTGGTTTTATTTCTGAGCTTTCAATTCTATTCTATTGATCAGTGTGTCTGTCTCTGTATGAATACCATACACTTCTTATCACTATTACTCTGTAGTATATAGCTTGAGGTCAGGGATGGTGATTCCCCCAAAAAGTATTGTGAAGATCATATGCCCCAGTACAGGAGAATGCCAGAGCCAGGAAACAGGAGTGGGTGGGTTGGGTAGCAGGGTGGGGGGAGCATATAGGGGGCTTTGGGGATAGCATTTGAAATATAAATGAAGAAAATATCTAATTAAACAAAATAATTGCTTTCACTATAGTGACTTCTTTTTCCTTTTCCAAATGAATTGGAGAATTGTTATTTACATGTCTTTGAAGAATTGTTTTGGGATTTTGATAAGGATTGCCTTGAATCTATAGATTGCTTTTGGAAGGTTGGGCATTTTTACTTTGTTAATCCTACCAGTTCATGAGTGTGGGGGATCTCTCCATTTTCTGAGGTCTTTGTTAATTTCTTTTTGAGAGACTTGAGGAATTGCAAATGGATGAGAAGCACTTAAAGAAATGCTCAAAGTCCTCAGTGATCAGGGAAATGCAAATCAAAATGACACTGAGATTCTACATTACACCAATAAGAATGGCTAAGATCAAAAACTCAGGTGACAGTAGATGCTGGCAAGGATGTGGAGAGAGAAGAACACTCCTCCATTGCTACTGGGATTGCAAACTGGTACAAGCACTCTGAACATCAATGTGGACTTTCCTCAGAAAAAAACTGGATATAGTTCTACCTGAGGACCCAGCTATAGCACTCTTGGACATATACCCAAATGGTTAGGCATTGGGCTATACACAGACAGTCTGGTCTCCAGTCAAGCTGAGGTCTGAACCCCAGGACCCGGTGGTGGTAATTCACCTACACGGGACAGGAGTTCTCTCATGTCTCCTAGAACTCTGGCTCCTGTCATAATTGCTGCTCTCCACAGCCCCCACAGGAGACACATGGCTTTTAGTCACGTAGAAAATATCCCAAGCTTCTGACCTTCAGGCTAAATTCCTCACCAGTTACCTAGCAACAATAAAGATAAAAACACACCTTAAGAAGAGTTGTTTGGCCCCTCCTCACTCTCTTGCTGTTACTCCTCTTACTCTCCTCTCCTCTCTCCTCATGCTCTCCTCTCAGTCTTTCTTTCTTACTCTCTAGCCTTTCTTCTCTCTCTCTCTCCATTTCCCCCTTCTCTCCTCTTTGCCATGGCCAGTCTTTCTCTCTCTCCTTTTACCTTTCTCTCTTTCCCCCTGCCTTTCTACAATAAAGTTCTAAAACCATAGACTGTCTCTGCTCATCAAGGCCCGCTGTGCTTACTCACGACTGCGTGGGAACCTCTCTCTTACTGCTCTCTCTCCCATAACCCCAGGGCTACAGCTTGTTGTCCCAGGGGCCCCCAGTCAGGGACTGCCCTTTGTCCACCCCCTGTAAAGTGGGGTCAGTGGCTTAGATGCCCACCCGGGGCAGAGTGGAAAGAGTCTGGCTGTCCTCCCATGTCTGCCTGGCCAGAGCAGAGGAGGAATTCTGGCCAGACATGGGCTATCCTCCCTTCCCCCTTCTTCCCTCATACCCCCTTTAGTTCCCACAGTTCCCCACCATGCCACAGGAGCACATGTGCTACTGTGTTCATAACAGCCTTATT
The DNA here is from genome assembly GCF_900095145.1 of Mus pahari. Lineage (NCBI taxonomy): Eukaryota > Metazoa > Chordata > Mammalia > Rodentia > Muridae > Mus > Mus pahari. The sequence goes on from NC_034613.1 coordinate 55,380,010, forward strand.
TATGATAGCCAGAAGCTAGAAACAACCCAGATGTCAAACAACAGAAGAAATTATACAGAAATTGGGGGTCATTTACACAATAGAATACTACTCAGCTATTAAGAATGGGGACATCCTGACTTTTGCAAGCAAATGGATGAAACTAGAAAATACCATGCTCCATGAGGTAACTCAGACCCAAAAGGACATGAATGGTATGTACTCACTAATAAGTGGATATTAACCAAAAAAGTGCAGAATACCCAAGATACAATCCATAGAAGTTTAAGTGGCAGAAGGGCCCAAATGAGGATGCCCCAATCCCACTTGCAAAGAAGAAGAAGAAAGCAGTCATGGGGGTGGGGTGCAAGGAGGGAGGGTGGGACCTGGGTAAGAAAGGGACAGGAAGGGGAAGAGGGGAACATGATCAGGTATTATGGGGGGAACAGGACTGAAGCCCTCAGGGCCAGCAGAAAGAATATAGACAGGCAACCTTGGGAGGTAGGAGGTAGGAGGACCCTCTAGAATGTAACAGAGACCTGGGAGGTGAGAGAATCTCGGGATTCAAATAGAGGGACCTTAGGTTGAATGTCCTCCAGTGGGGAGAGGGAAGTTTTAGAGTCCACCTCCAGTAGAAGGATGGAGTTGCCATTCCATGGTCAAAAACTCTGATCCAGAATTGTTCCTTTTGAAAGAACTGCAGGGTCAAAAATGGAGAGGAGACTGAGAAAAAGTCAGTCCAGTGACAGGTCCAAAGTGGGATGTAGCTCAAGGGGAGGCCCCAAAGCCTGACATTATTATTAATGGTATGGTGTGCTTATAAACAGGAGCTTAGCATGATTGCCCTCCGAAAGACCCAACAATTAGCTGATACGACCACCAAACCCAAACACTATTGCATATGCCAGAATGATTCTGCTAACAGGACCCTGATATAGCTCTCTTGTGAGGCTATGCCAATGCCTGGCAAATAAAGAAGCAGATGCTAGATGCTCACAGTCATCTATTGGATGGAACACAGAACCCCTAATGAAGGAGCTAGAGAAAGTACCCAAGGAGCTAAAGGGGTTTGCACCCCTATAGGAGGAACAAGAATATGAACTAACCAGTACCCTCCAGAGCTGTGTCTCTAGTTGCATATGTAGCAGAGGATGGCCTAGTTGGCCATCAATGGGAGGAGAGGCCCTTGTTCTTGCAAAGATCATGTGCCAGTACAGGGGAATGCTAGGGCCAGGAAGTAGGAGTGGGTAGGTAGGTTGAGGAGAAGCGCGGGGGAGGGTATAGAGGGCTTTGGAGATAGCATTTGAAATGTAAATGAAGAAAATATCTAATAAAGAAATGCAAATGCAAAAATAAAAAAGGGTCAGATGCAGATATTTACACCCAACCAATGGACAGAATCTGCTGTCCCCTGTTGTTGAATTAGGGAAAAGCTGGAAGAACCAGAGGAGGAAGAAGACCTTAGAGGAAGACCAGCAGTCTCACCTAACATGAACCCCTGAGATTACTCAGACACTGAACAGCAGGCAGCATACACCAGCTGATATGAGGACCCCAACACATAAAACAGCAGAGGGCTGCCTGGCCTCAGTGACAGAAGATGCACCTAACCCTCAAGAGACTTGATGCCCCAGGGAGTGGGGAGGTCTGGTGGGGTGGGAGGTGGGGTTTAGGGGGTCCTATTGGGGATATGGAACTGTCAGTGAGAAGACCACCAGGGTGAAAAAGACTGTACTGTACAAAAAAGATTAAAGAATAAAAAAATAAATTAAAGATATTTAAAAAAGAAATATGGCTTATCAAATAGGTTTGGATGGCAGCTAAAATGAATGACATGAGCCTGTATTGTTTTGGGAAATTCTGGGATCTCCATGGTGAGGAAATTTTATGAAAGTCACACACTCAGCCCTGTCGTTTTTGCTTACTGACCTATTTTCCCCAAGATTTGCATTGCCTAGCCTTACATGATATCTGCATTTGAATTTGTTTTTAAAAATGTTAATTGTTACCAGTTAGTAGGATTTTATATGGCCTTTTGTCATCCCCTCATAATTTTATATTTCATAGTTCTGACTAACCTTTCCTCAGTATTTCATGATGCCTACCATGCCCTGGCCACTATCCCCATTTGAAATTCCCAAGCCCAGCATCCCTCTCTCCATCCTCACTTTTCTGATATGTTGCCATCCCCATCTTTTAAGACAAGCTCTTGCACTATCTCCTTTTTAGTTTAGTATTCAAATTTAAACACTAAACTCTAAAGGACATGCTGGGATCTGCATGTAAGAAACAACATTTCACCTTTGGGGCATGGGTTATCTCACTGCAATATAATCCCATTTCAACCACTTACTTGCAAATTTCATAATTTAATTTTCCTTTATAGCTACATTTCACTATCCATTTGGCAGTTGTTCAACGTCTAGGCTGATTTCATTTACTAGATACTATGAATAGAGCTTCATTGAATATGGATATGCAGCTTTCTTTACAATAGAGTATAAATTAATTTGGAGTCATCTTCAGGAATTGTGTTGCTGGGCACCATGTTAGTTCTATTTCTACTTTTGGAGGTACCTCAAAACTGACTTCAAAAGTTGTTGCACTGTAGTTTACAGTCCCATGAAGAAGTTCCCCTTTGCTACTTCCATGATGGCATTTCCTGACATTTGTATTTAGGATGTCCACTCTGACTGGGGTAAATTAAACCTTGAATCCAGCTTATTCTGCATGTCTGTAATGTATAATGATGTCAACCTTTTTTCATTAATTATTTTCTTCATTTACACTTCAAATGCTTGTTTCCTAGTTAACTCCCTGAAAGTCCCTCCCTGTGCTCTCATCCCTAACCCACCCACTCTTCACAAGACCAAGGGCCTCTTCTCAGGTGATTTTCTTTGGAAAATTCTCTGTTTAGTGCCATGGCTCATTTTCTTATTTTTTTATTAATTCTTTGCGAATTCCATACAATATTTTGATCATATTAACGCTTGTACTCAAGTAGCTCTTCTTTGTTCAACTTTGTGTTCCCCTTTACTCTTTTATTCTCATCAAGTTAAACTTGTGCTGTATATATATTCTTTGCTGTATGGAATTCCAATGGGGGAAAGTTCATATAAAACTTGTATTAAATATATTTTATTGAAATTATATATATATATATATATGTATATGTATACATTATATATATATGAACTTGTAAACACCATATAAGATGTAACACATTATACAATATATCATTTCAAAATAAATATTAGAGTAAGAACTCACACAGTATTGCAACATAGATAACTCTTGAAACTGTCATGGAAAGCAAAACAGACAT
>NC_034613.1:55383403-55399532 GCF_900095145.1 Mus pahari
GAGACGGAGACGGAGACGGAGACGGAGACGGAGACGGAGACGGAGACGGAGACGGAGACGGAGACGGAGACGGAGACGGAGACGGAGAAGAGAGAGGTTTACTTAAGCTTATATTAATGCTTCAGGTTAACCAATCCACATAGAGAGAAAATGGTTGTTAGTGGCTAGGGAGTATATTTGAGAGATTCTTTTTAAAGTTCTGAAATTACACAGGGGTTGTCTTCCCACAAAAACAGGAGGGGTAGGATCTGCGGGTCTGGTCTGGCCAAAAAGACCTAAGTATTACAGCTCAGAGAAATGAAGCCCATGCAGGGCAGGCGGCCAGGGTCTCAGGTCTCAGGTAGTTCTTGCTACTTTGGAAGAACCAATGCCAGTGGCAGGGGCAGCAGCAGGCAGTGTTGGGAAGTGGCAGGGGCTTTAGGAGCATGACCCTGGCCTGCCAGGCTGGTCCAAGATCCAGGGATGAATACTTCAGGAGAGAAAACTCTTCCCCAAAGTGTTGCAGCTTAGTAAAACAGCCACTCAGATAATTCTCAGCGAAATATCTTGGGCTCTTTATTCCATGTACATAGGAACTTTATAAATGTTGAGGAGTAGGGTGGGATCCAGGGATAGATGCTTTCCATTGACTCAGTTTGAGAGGCTTGTGATGCTCTGTTTACGTGGAGAAGGACTTTAGGTGTTTTCCCTACATGATTGATTGTACTGGTCCTCTCAGTGGGGCATTGTGGTTACCTGTTTCAGAACAAGTAGAGCCAGCTATAAAGTTGGCCTGAGTTTCATAGGATCTGAAATCACTCAACCTTACCAGTTCTTCTGTTTGGTAGAATGGTCCACTTGCCCCATAAGGGGTCTGGTTTATAATATTGTCAACATATTGAGACCAGTGTTTAAAATTGTCATTTTGAATGTATATAAATTTTATCTCCACAATAATAGGGAATAAGAAGCTTAAGATAAAATAATACTCTCTCTAGACAGGACATTAGTAAATGGTTATCGGTGGGGTAGTTTTTGAGAGAATCCTAGATAAAAAAAAAAATCCACAAGATATGTGAATGAAGAATATTCCAAGAGAAGATAGCAAATAAATGTTTCCTACATTTAAAATGTACCTGGAATATTGACGAAATAACAAAAACAAGAACAAACAAACACGAGTACAAAAACTCCAAGGTGACTGTGTTGGGCTGAGTATAATGAGTAAAGGTGGTGAAGTTCGATCAGGGAATTGCATGGTCCAACCAAAATATTGAATACTCTAGTTATCCTCAGTTAATAATCCAACCACACTCACAGATAGGAACAAACCACATATCAGAGACATCCTCAGTAACTCTATATACATTTTCTATAATTCTGTTTCTCTTACAATTCTTTTTAACTTCTTACTCCTTTTCACGAATAATGCAGATGAGTGTTACCTCCTCAAAACACAAATGCTCCTCAGTTCCTCAGTTTATGATGAGATTATATCCTGATAAATCCATCCTATATTAAAAATATCATGCCTAGAATATCAAAGTCAGTAATGCATCTTATGTGTCTTATCTATCAAGCACAATAGCTTACCAACACAGTATTGATAGGATATGATGGCTGATTTGGATGTGTGGCTCATTGTTTATGATCAAAATCAAACAAGAAAGGTACTAGCGTTACCAAATTTGACAAAAACTACAATTCAAGTTATGGTTAGTACTGAATGCACATATCTTTTGTTCCACTGTATACTTTAAAATCCAATGTTAATGTATGACTCTCTGTATAGAAGCCATACTATTGCTTCATAAATTTCATGTGATGCTTATAAAATATAGTCTTCAAGTACATTACTTGACAGTTTCTTTTTTCCTTCATACCTTGTGTTAAACATTTTGCTAGACCAACTACTAGTAATTTAAGCACATTTCTTGTCACTTGAATACCTTTAAATCTTTGAGAGTTTTGTGTTCACTTTTTTCTTAACAAAGTATTAAAAAGAATGTCTCATTTTTTCTGAAATGTTAAAAAATACAGAATCTCTTCAAATGTGCTCATGAGTGTTGCTACTGTCCAGTCACTCTTTTTAACTGACAGACCTGTACCTGACCTGTATGTAGCAGGTGTGCCAACTAACACAAAACTCATACCTTGTACTTTGTAGTAGTCAGGCTTGGCTCCATGCCCTAGTCATCATTCTTAAGCAAAGTAATACACATTCCAAGACAAAACCCTTTCCAGAATAAAGGAAATATAATAAAGTTGCCTCCTTTTTTATGAAGCCCCATTTCAAATTTTGCATGTCATCTTGATATTTACCTCCCTAGGCTGCCTAATAAAAATATGAACTAATAATATAAGGCCAAATGAATAAGCCATGTTCTAAAGAAGTGTGGTAGCCCATATAACATTGACAGTAGTGAAAATAGAGGCTGGATTGTGATATAAAGTCTACAACTCTGATGCACAGGTTCTTTTCAGTGAAATTCAAAGCAGAAATTAGGAGAGTTCCAGAAAGCAAGAAAAAAGGCTTTGCAAATAAATAAATACTACTAATAATAAAACAACAAAAGAAAGAAATCTAAATCATCTTCTTTTCCCATTTTTGTATTACCTTATCTATGCTTGGGATGTGACACTTAACTCATGATTAGGAAAGAACCATAACAAGAATTGCAAAATAAAGGAATCAGTATATAGCCCAGATATTAATCATCTCAATTAACCTATAACTTTCAGAAATCCCATTGCAAGTGTGAGATATTTTAGAGTATATTAATTTGGGTGATCTATTGCCTGGATCTAAATCATTAAGAAATCTTAAACTGATTTATAAATTGAACACTTTTCCATCACAAATCCTCATGTCTCCCTCAACTTGGAGTTCAGGACAAGATCTGGTTTCTGTGTTAGAATGGACTCTACTATTCACCATCAAACATTCCATTTTACAAAACCCTTAGTTAATTCTGTAATTCCATTTGTTTTATAATTACTTTTCTCTATGCCATGTAATTACCATGCGAATCTTGAGTCTAGATAGTGCATGCAATTATGAATGTTCATAATTTTCTTTCAATCTACACTTGTCTCAAGTAAAACCAGTCCTAAAAGCAATGACAAATGCATATCTAAGAATAAAGCAAACACTAATATATATTTTTAAACTATCCATGTGATTCTGGAATAAATCAAGCACATGGTCCAGGGCAGGATTATTGGCTCATCACTGTCTGCTCTTTCAGACCACCAGTGTTTGTTTTCTAGCACCCACATCACATGGCAGGTCACATTTATTTGTTACTCAAATTCCTGTGGATCCAATTCCCTGTTCTGACCTCTGTAGAGACTACCCATACACTGGTGTATAAATGTACATCCAGGCAAGACATTTATTTACCTAAAATAATAGAAAAAAATGCATGTCACACTATTAAAGACAACATATCTCTGCCAAATTCCATTGCAAAATATCACTTATAGTTCCCCATTCTATTAAATATCTTTCTAAGCAACAAGGACACATTACTCTAAAATAATGTATTACCAATGGCCTTTTCAGGTCACTATCTCATGTTATCCACATGAGACAAAACAGAACTGAAGGATGGTAAGTCCTTTAAAAATCTGTCACAACCAAAGACCTGAAAACTCACCTTTATTTCTTAAAGATAATTTCATCCTCACCTACGAATGACAAAAGAAACAGTATATTTTATATAGCAAAAACAGTTTTCACCAAAATTTATTAAAGATAATAATCACCTAGTACAGTTATTATAAACATATATTTATTTTGCCATAGGGTCATTCAACAGGCCAGAGTAACCACAAATTCATAATCCTACCTCTATCTTGAAAGATTTGGAATTACATGTATACACTATCTTGCTCAGATTCTTGCTTAATATTTACCTTAAAACTTCTATTGTCCTAAAACAGCAATGTCTTTGTACTCAGAATCACTGTGGGATGAAGAATTCTGCTTGGAAGACAGAGTATTTAGCATATAGACCAGATTGGCAATCATGAGACTGTCATTCTGTCCTGGTTTTACTGTTCACAGTGTGACTTTGAACAAGTCAGTTTCACTTTATAGCTTCATTTAAACAGCTGTGATACAAACAAAAGAAATCTAATTTATAATATAAGCAAATAAAGGTAATTTATTGAGACAATACTGAAGTAAGTCAAAGAATAAGAAGAAAAAGTGTATAATCAACCCTTAAAAAGTAGGGATTGAGATATTTTCAAAGGTTAAAGCAAATAGAATGCATGAATAGTACCCCACCACACACAATCCAAGGAACTTTTAACAGATGACTTTGATCCAAACATTCCCATTCCACAGACTATATTTAAACACCATAGATAAAATAAAAATAAAAATAAAACATCACTGTGTGCACACCCTAGTGAGTCTAAGGGATATCACTGTAGTAGCCTAACTTAGTAGTCCTAGAGAGATGGCAAAGTGGGGAGAGATATGCGGATTCATTAACATAAGCTCTAATTTTCCTACCTCTCAAAATAAGTGAGGCCTTATCTATTGGCAGAGATCCAAAGTCTCTCTTATAAAAAGAGCACTTTGAAAAGTGTGATTTGCTCAGTATCTTTTCCGATGTAGTTGTTTGTTCCATGTTGATGAAAATTGTTCTGAGTTTGAGAATCTTTTAAGTGTGTTCAAATCTATTTTTGGCAGACTTGGGGTCATGGTTTTGAACATGAAATATTGTCATGGTCTGTAAAAATGTAGTGTTTTGCCCTCTTCCCTTGAGCCCAAGATCTCAACTATCATGACAACTGTCAGAATATCTACCTCATATACCATGCAGCCTGCCTCCAATATTTTCTTTTCTGTGGACTCACAATCTCAATATTGAATTTCTTTTAAGTTTGGAGTCAGAATGACAGGCAATGGGTTACATAGAGATTTTGCATGTATTTTCAATTTTAAAGCTATATTGTAGTGTCAGTATCATTATGTGCTAATCATCTGACATTCACCCATCACCACTGCACCCCCCCCCTAGAAAAAAATATGTCCACTGGATACTTTTATTCTATTATACTAAAGATTACATCCCATATGCATATCAGAGGGCTTGCTAAAATGTAGTTTCCCCACTAACAATTATTGTTTAGCTATATGTATATATTATTTTATTATAAAAATATTTATCTTAGATATTCTTTTAGTCAGGATTTCTATTTCTGCACAAACATCATGACCAAGAAGCAAGTTGGGGAGGAAAGGGTTTATTCAACTTTCACTTCCACATTGCTCTTCATCACCAAAGGAAGTCAGGACTGAAACTCAAGCAGGTCAGAAAGCATGAGCTGATACACAGGCCACAGAGGGAGGTTACTTACTGACTTGCCTCCTCTGCCTTGTTCAACTTGCTTTCTTACAGTACCAGGACTACAAGCCCAGGACTACAAGCACCACCCAGAGTGGGACTCTCCCTGCTTGATATTTAATTGAGAAAATGCCTTACAGCTGGATCTCATGGAGGCATTTCCTCAACCAAAGCTCCTTTCTCTGAGATAACTCTAGGCTGTGTCAACTTGAGATGCAAAACCCACCAGTACAGATATTATTTTCACGACCACCTGGTTTGCTAAATTACCCAGTAAACTTTTTATTTGATGAGAACTGACATCAAATAATCACAAGTAATATTCTGTGTTTTCAAGTGTTACTGTATTTAAAATCAATATATATACATATACATATACATATACATATACATATACATATACATATACATATACATATACATATACATATACATATACACACACACACACACACACACACACACACACACCTTTGGTTTTTCGAGACAGGGCTTCTCTGTGTAGTCCTGGCTGTCCTGGAACTCTGTAGACCAGGCTGGCCTCAAACTCAGAAACCTGTCTGCCTCTACCTCCCAAGTGCTGGGATGAAAGGCGTGTGCCACCACTGCCCAGCTGTGAATATATTTTTACTACCAAAAGTTAGAAAGCCTTCTTGATTGAATTTGGAATCATCTAGGAAACACATCTCTTATCTTCTTTGTTGAAACATTTCTAAAGAGGTTTAACCTAGCAGAGAAGACAAGCCATTAAAACAGGAAGCATAAATTAAGGAAGCTGGTGAAACAAGACCATATATTAGTCATTGATGTAGACTGTGGACACAAGGTTATTAGTTGCTTCACCTTCCTATCAACATATCTTACCTGTAATATTTGATTGCTCCCTCAATCTATGAGCTAAAATAAACTTGGCCTTCTATTAGTTGGTTCATACTAGGTATTTGGTAGTAGCAATGAAAAAAGGGCAAATAAAACATAAGAATAGATACTCTCGTGATTGGAGATGAATTCATTTTCTGTGTGGAAGATGTGGAAAGGATACTGATTTATTTAACTTGCAGAATATTTGTGGATATCAAAGCTACACAAGACAGTGGTGTCAAAACTATAAACAAAATACAGACCACCATTAGTTTACCACGACCATTAGTTAGTGTATAAATAGAAAAGGAAAGGTTAGTGTATAAATATATATAACCATTTGTGTATAAATATATAAAAAGTTAGTGTATAAATACATACAACTATTAGTTAATGTATAAATAGAAAAATAAAAGTTATTCAATAGAGTCCTCTATGTTTTTAATTAAGGAAGATGAGTTTATGGACAAATAGAAAAAGAAAAGTTATTCAATAGAGTCCTCTATGTTTTTAATTAAAGAAGATGAGTTTATGGAAACCTTGCACAAATTTCATGAAATCATGCCCTATACCATAGTTATTCTAATCATGTACAACTAACCCAATAGGTACCCTAACAATATAGAAGAAAAGGTCTCAACACTCCCCCCCACACACACATTGTGATAAAACAGCAAACTGATCAAATTCTGTAGGAAGAGTTCACTTTTAATTTTCTATTAAATTCCCTGTGACAACAATTCATGTCACAAAAATATTACATAATTCAATTACCTGCAAAATGGTCTTAGCTTAGCTGCTACTATCTACTTGGAAATATCTCCCTACAGTTTCTATCACATATGCAGGGAATGTACTATAAATTGTTTTTTTAAAAATACAGGCCAACCTCTTAAATAAAATCAGTGCAGTGTCCTTCTAGTGATATATTTGGGTGGTCAGTAATGAAAAGTTCATTCACTAAACCATTTGAAACGTCACACTAAACCCCACTTCTAGAAATTCATGACCTTAAGTGGGACCATAAGTACAAGTATCCCAGGCTAGTCTGACCATCCCTACCTGTTTAGGAAACAACCTGTAGGCTTCTCCATGTTCTACATCTCTTGTCCCAGCCTAGTCTGACCAAAATTGTCTGTAACACAGCCAAGCTCTAGGCTTCAATCAAAACTTACTTGTGACTACCCATTGATCTCCTTTGTGTGTCCTCTACAATCCCATTTTGTACTTGAAACATCCTATGTCCTTCTCCACAATAAAACCTGGTATCTCTGATCACTCTGCCCATGATTTCTCTGCAGCCTGTCAGATCTAGCCATTGTCACATACCAGTATACAGGCCTAGACTGGTCACCACTGTCTGCACGACAACAAAGCTCTTGGATTCCACAATGATCTTCCCTAACTATACCCCAACACAGCAGAAGGAAAGTGTCATTGAATATACTCTTTTCCACCCAGTCAGATCTACCCAAAACAAAATCCAGCCATAGAAGAGTGAGTAAATGCCATGTACAAAACAAGTTTCTTCTGTTCACCTGAGTTCATTGCACCAAATGCTTTCCAAACTCTAGACACAACCCAACAATACATCCTTTCTTCTTCCTCAACCTGGTCTTTACATAGCAATGAAAGATTATATGCCCATAATTATCCTCAATATATCACCAATACGAAAGATCAAACCAGTATCTTCTCTCTAAAACTTACCATTCCACTATATGCATGATGATAAGAATTACTGAGATGAAATCAAAGACATTGAATTTATAATCTGGGGGTAACTGTTGAATTGATGAAAGTAAAACAGGGCCACAGACAGAATTGAGGTTTTGGGATGTCTAAAGAGAAAAGAATAGCACAGTATCAGGGAGATATGTATATATGTATATATATATATATATATATATATATATATATTCAAAGAAGTGGGAAATGGGAACTGAAAATGAGAAATAAGAAGTGAGAAATGGGAAATAGGAGTTATTTAGGGATGGGAGGTACGTAAATGCAGAAATAGTGTAAAGGGGAATATAGGTGTCTTAGTCAGGGTTTATACTCCTACATAAACACCATAAACAAGAAGCAAGTTGGGGAGGAAAGGGTTTATTCAGCTTACATTTTCCACATTGATATTAATCACCAAAGGAAGTCAAGACTGGAACTGTGGAACTCACACAGGGCAGAAAGCAGGAGCTAATGCAGAGGCCATGGAGAGATGTTACTTACTGAATTGCTTCCCTTGTCTTGCTCAGCTTGCCTTCTTATAGAACCCAAGACTACTAGTCAGGGATAGTACCATCCACAAGGGTCCCTCCCACCTTTGATCACTAATTTAGAAAATGCCTTATAGCTGAATCTCATGGAGGCATTTCCTCAACTGAAGTTCCTTTCTCTGTGATAACTCCAGTCTGTTTCAAGTTGACACATAAAACCAGCCAGTACAATGAGGTACAGGTGATCAGAAAGAAGAAATGTAAGAGTGGTATTCCTTAGGGAAGGTGAAGAGGGAAAATATCTGATAAAAACCATGAGGAATTATACTATTAACTATTTAGTGGAAAACATATAATACACCTACTTTTGTGTATAAACATACAAATGTTCTTATATTATTTAACAATGCTCCCTCTAAGAGCCAAAGACAACTAATAAGAACCCTATTAGCAGACATGAGAAGTCATCTTTTGAGTTGTTGCCAAGTGCTGGTGAAGAACATCCTTTCATTTCCCCCCAACCTTGGATAGAAGTGGAAGGTTAAGTCCCTATCACTGAAGATACTGTGTCCTTCAGAAACATGGCTCAGAGTCTGAGAACTTGAACTGACCTAAATGATCCCTCCCTGAAGATCAACTTTCATGATACCAAAAGGTATCAGGAACTTCCAAAGGACAAAAGAAACTAATATTCCCACTCAGCTTTGATACCTATTAACCACATTGATGACCATGATAACCCTAAATAAACAACAGCAGCATGCATATTTTGGTAATAACCAAAAGTTCTCTAATTAGACTCAAGACCCATTAAACAACAGAAAAAAAAAAAAAACAGCCCTATGCTTCATACAGGAATCTTAGATACCAACTCAGTGGTAGTTAATCTATGGATATTTGAGAAAATCCTACAATCCTAGCTTTCCTAAACCACAATAACTTCTAACAACAACCTAAACATTCCTCTTTATACCCATAGGTACAATCAGTCTTAACCTCTCAAGGAATATTCTCCTTGCAGTAGAAAACAGTTTAGAAAACTACAACCATAATTGAGGATCAGCAAATCTCTTCCCACCCTATAGCTCCACCTGTATCCATGGAATCCTGTTCCTACCCAGGACACCAATGTGAAAATCCATTCCCTATTATCCCTACCTGCTGGGACCACAGCCAGCCCAGCAGCCATAAGCATTGTCCCTCCCTATCAGAGCTTCATGTTCCTTCCTGTCCACACCACCACCTCTCACCAAGTATCAGCACACTCTTACCTACCCCATATTTTCCCTGGCTTCCAGTAGACCTGTTCCAACACTGGACACAGAGGGTCTACCAGATGAGCCAACCCTAAAGAAGATCAGATGGCAAATCTCAAATGCAAGAGCATTATCGACAGAAGCCAGTGAGACATGGCACCATAAGAACTCAGTTTTCCTAGTACAGAAAACCCTGGATAGTAAACATCAAGATTGTGACCTTGAATGTCATCTCATGAAGATAATAGAGACCTTTAAAGAGGATATAAATAAATCTCTCAATGAAATACAGAAAAACACAATCAAACATGCAGATGCCCTTAAAGAAGAAACAAATAAATCCCTTAAATAAATACAAGAAAATACAACCAAACAGGTGAAGGAAATAAAAAAAATCAAACACATCAAAATGGAAATAGAAGCAGAAAAAAAAAATGGAGGCAACTCTAGGGAAGGAAAAAATTAGGAAAGAACATGAACTACAGAATCAAACATAACCAACAGAATAAAAATGATAGAAGAAAGAATCTCAGGTATAGAAGATACCATAGAAGAAAGTAGTAAGTCAAAAAATGCCAAATGTAAAATGTTTCTAATTCAAAACATCCAGTAAATTTCGGACACTATGCAAAGACCAAACCAAAGAATAATAGAAATAGAAGAGGTTGAAAATTCCCAGTTCAAAGTGCCAGGAAAGATCTTCAGCAATATCGTAGAAGAAAATTTCCCTAACCTAAAGAAAAAGATGACTATAAATGTATAAGAAACTTACAAATTGGACCAGAAAAGAGTTTTCCCACCACAAAATAATCAAAACACCAAAATGTACAGAGCAAAGAAAGAATATTAAATGCTGCAAGGGGAAAAGGACGACTAATATATGAAAGTAGAAGTATCAGAATTACACCTGGCTTCTTGACAGAGACTCTAAAAACCAGAAGATCCTAGATAGACATCTTGCAAACCTTCCTTAAGAGACCACACATTCCAGCACAGATTAATATATTTAGCAAAACCTTCAATCACCGTAGATAAAGAACTGAAGATATTCCATAGCAAAACCAAATTTAAACATTATCGTTCTATTAATCCACACCTACAGAGGATACTAGATAGAAAACTCCAACACAAGAAAGGTAACTACTCCCAGGAAAATACAAGAAATTAATCATCTTATAGAAAAACCAAAAGAAAAGAATCACACATACACACCGTACCACCACCAAAGTCAATATAACACGAACAAACAGATTCCAAACAAAGGAAATGTGGAACCTGAAGTGGCCAACTACTGTAGCCAGGCTGGAAGTCCAGTGGAGAGATAAGGACACCAACCCCCACACAAAAGGTTTGACTCAAATTTTGTTCTATCAAAGGAAATGCAGGAACAAAGTTAGAACAGAGACTGAGGGAATGAACAACTAATAACTCCCCAAATTGAAACCCATCCCATGGGCAAGCACCAATCCCTATCACTTAATGATATTGTTATGCTTTCAGACAGGAACCAAGAATAATTGTCCTCTTAGAGGCTCTACCTAGTAGCTGACTGAAATAGATGCAGACACCCACAGCCAAATACTGGATGGAGTTCAGGAGTTTTTGAAGGAGCCTTGGGAGAAGGACTGACAGTCCCGAAATAGATAGGAATACTACAGGAAGACCAGTAGAGTCAACTAACTTGGATACCTGGGAGCACTCAGAGACTGAGCCACCTACCAGAGTCCACAGGGGCGAGACCAAGAATCCTGGCACATATGTAGCAGATATGCAGCTCGATCTCTGTGTGGGGCTCTAAACAACTGGAGCAGGGGCTGTCCTTAAAGCTGAAGCCTGATTGGGGAACTCTTTCAGTTGAAGAGGATGGACTTAATCTTTCAGAGACTTGATGTACTAGGGTTGGGGCATACCCAGAGTAGCCCCCACTCTCAGAGAGGAGAAAAGGAGTAGTGGATGTGTGGAGGGACTTTGTGGGAGGGTCAGGGGGTCAGTATTTGGGATGTAAACAAACAAATGAACACATAAGTAAAAACTAAAACCAATCAAATTACAGAGTTGTTGAATCCAGTCCCACTGGATATAACTATAATACATTCCAGAACAGGAAACTCAGAGAACATTGATAAGACAGATAGGAAAGATTTTAAGATTCAGAATGTTAGGAAGTTATGTCTTGTACAAGTGCCATAAACTCTGAGCAACATGTTTGTTCAATAATGAGATTTACAAGTATGACATTAATAGAAAACTGAGGAGTATGGAGAACAGGAGAATTCATCTTTACCAGAAAAAACACACCAATTGATTATCCATTATCAAATTATCAGTGCTGGAAGCATACATACAAGTAACATTAGAAAGACTAAGCAATAAAGACTGTCTTTGAAAGCAATCAAGAAAGGGTTTATGAAAGAGTCTGGATGGAAGAAAGTGAAGGAAGAAATGGAATTATACCCTCAGAATAAAAAGAACATGGATTAATTTTTTGGTACCAAATGAGCACAGATTTTCTTCGATACGGAATGACTAATCTTCAAAACTAATCTGGAATCAACTCATTCCTTTTTTATAATCTGGAAATGTACACAGAGCCAGCAACTTTCTTTGTAGCAAATATGTGATGAAAGAGGTGAAAGCAGCATTTTGTTTTCCCTGAGTTGACTTTCTTCTTTTAGCACAAAATACATAAAAGTAAGGTCCAGAATTATTTTTCTTTTCTCTAACATTAGATTAAGATCAATATCAAAGAGTTAAAACAGAAACAAGAGCTGTATTAGTACTCACACAGCTCTTGTTGAGGAAAAAATGCTATGTTCTTGTTGAGTGTATGCATAAGACATAAAATATGGGGAATTTTCACACAATTAGACATAGACTTCGAAGCAGCACAGGTAGCATTCTTTTCCTGCTGATTCATAGCCTGAAATTCAAACGGGAACAGTGCAGATGTAGTACATCTGTTTTGCTTGCCTTTTAAAAAATTGAACTGCGATTTTCTC
Source organism: Mus pahari (assembly GCF_900095145.1). NCBI lineage: Eukaryota > Metazoa > Chordata > Mammalia > Rodentia > Muridae > Mus > Mus pahari. The sequence continues at coordinate 55,396,078 of NC_034613.1, forward strand.
CCCAAACTGCTGAGATTGTCAATGTGTATGACCCTTTGTCTGCTAGATAGTCAAACGAGTTTTACACTTTTGCACATTTAAAAGCATGCCTTGCTTCAGCATCCAAATCATTTGAGCAGATTTGGCTTGCTTTAAATCATTAATCTTTGGTACATGAACAAGGGAAGTGTCTAAATTAACAAATCTTAAACCATCCCAAATGTATTTTGTAAAATAAATATCTGATTTTATTCAAAATAATCTTATGACAGTTATATTTTATTTGAAATGCTTCAAGCATGATAACAGAAATAATAAAAGAGCACTTATTATTTATCAGTTAAATATTTTAAAAACTCAATATTCAGCTATGTATGCCCGAGATATTAAATACACCGTGGAAATTTCATACAAAATATTGGTTGTACTAATGTACAGTGCCACTAAGTGAAACAATGAATGGAGCTAACAACTTGAAGAATTTATAGAACAAGAGAAAGTATATACATAATCTATGTATATATAAGAGTTAATATTTAAACAATTTTTAATTTACAGTAGCTGTTAATATCTGCTATTCTTTTGTTAAACAAAATATAGGTCACAGAACAGGATTTTCCAAGATTTTCCAAAAATCTCTTCACCTTGCTTTTGTTCATAATGCTTTTGTTATATGGAAATTAGAACAGTCACCCTTTGATCATGAAGATTAAGTCACGTGAAAAGCATGTAAAGCCACAGAGTAAATTCAATTCTCAACGAAGCCCAAAGGCCTTGGTTTGGGTCATAATTGTTGCAATCATAATTGTTGTCCCCCAGTATTCTTTTAACATAAGAGCAGTTCTTTCAAACAATGATCAAAGGTTGAATTTTCCTTTCCAAACAGCTGAAAACAAAATCTCACTGAGCCAATGGCCTCCTTTATATACTTTAGTACTGTTTACAATCTGATTCATAAATTCTTTCATAACTTTCATGGTATTTATTACTAGGTTATATCTTTTATTTTACTAAAATGGGATAACTTCTTTAGTAAGATATTTTAAGTTGCTTGTTTCTGAATTATAAAGGGAAGTTCAGGGTTTTTTGTTTTGTTTTATTTTGTTTTGTTTTGTTTCAGTAACAAGGCAGCAAGATTGTGGACCTTTCTTGTTGTTCTGATAATTAATAGATATCACTAGGATTTATACAATAGTTAAGATTTATCTTTTTTTTTCATGTCCTTGGTCATATTTCACAACCTACTTCTGTTTTTGACTTATCTCCCAAATGAGTATTTGTGGAGGTTTGAATACTTTAACAATGAAGGCATTATCAAATCATACTTAATACAAAAGATTTATATTCCTAATATCTAATACATGGAACTTTATGTTTTAGATTACTTACATATTTAAATTCTCATTTTTTCTCTACTGAGACTCATATATACTGGAGGAAATGATTTACTAGCTATTAATAAAGTAGAATCAATAGGTGACATACTTTACAAATTTTGTATGGAAAAATTGAACATTTTAAAAATATTTCCATGCTTTTTTTAGATATTAAGTTGAAGATCAGTAAGATGCAAACATATTACATATACTATTACATATGCTTTGATAAGCTGGTAGAGTGTTATGTATTTAGAAAATAAGTTGTATATTTAGAAAATAAGTTGAAAAGCCTTTAATTGTGCATGGTCCTGAATCTCTAAACTACATGTCTCTACATCTATGATTTAATGCTTTTAACAACCCACCTTTGAAAAAAAACAAAATGAAAAATAAAAAAAACAAAAAAACCCACCTTTGAATGAGATGTTTTTAATATTTCATATTTTCTCATTTTATTTTTAAACTACTAAAGAACTATTATCAATGTAGATTATATTGTGATGAGTAAGAATTCAGTTCTTCTATATTCAATATCATAAATTTAATGATATTCCTTCATAATTGAATTTTATTAAATTCAGAAGCTGTGTTCCTCATAGACTTTGATATCTACAATTCCATCAGTCTTCCCACAAACTAAAGGATGGATTAAATAAAAATAATATTTCTAAAATCAGATGATACATAGTCAAGACTCAAGACATTCAAGGAAGTTCAAACTTTAATTCACTTTCTGATGCACCTATACAACAATTGGTTTTGTTTGTATTTGAAATCTTCCAGGATAATACTCTGGTAATAAGGTAAGAAGCCCTTGGAGAGTGATCATCAGAGGGGTGCTTTGCATTTCATAACTAACAATGAGATTATTTTAAAGTTAAACATGCCAAAATTAAAGGTAAGAAAGTTTAAAAAAAGAGCTGAAGGAAAGAGTACAGATAATTAATACAGTTGAAAACTTCCATTCAGTAAAGATTTTTGTCTCTTCAAAAACTTAATATGAAGTAACTCTGTGTGACTTTTAGAAACACATGACACTTAAGATGTGTTTTTAATTAAAGTATGAAAATATACAGAGCAAGGAATGTCATAGTAAGTTCAAGAGAACGGAAAACCAGCAACTTATATTCTAAAAACAATGCAAAATTAAAAACAAGTCTATTTTTAAATAAATGTTAAAGAAATGAAAGTAAATTTAAACAAGAATAAGTTTCACTGATTGAGTAGAATACTAAAGTATAAAATGACTCACTAAAGAGGTTAAGTATTATCTCTGAAACGTATTATCCCTGACTTTTTTTCTTAAAAATAATTTTAATCACTTTGCTCAAGATCTTTAAAACTTCAAAACTGCTCAAGAATTATAACGAAGTAATCCATCTTCATTAGAAGATACCACACAGTCAACAGATTATGTGATGTTTGAATATCATTGATTAGACAAAGATATATCTGTATAATTGGAATGAGCTGATACCCAGTATCTTGCTTCTGAAAAGATATAAAATATAGAAAACTACATGTGTAGTTAAAAAATAGAGTGAGGTAACACAGATCCAAAAGGGCATGCACGGTATGGTTCACTGATAAGTGAACATTAGTGAAGATGTACAGAATACCCATGATACAACCCATAGACCATAAAAAGTTTAACAAGAAGAGAGACGTAAATGAGGATACTTCAATTCCACTTAGAAGGGGGAACAAAACAATCACTTGAGGCAGAGGTAGGTAGGGACTTGGATAGGAGAAGGGGTAAAGGAGCAGGAGCAGTTATGTGAGGAAATAGAAGAGAAGCCCAGAGGGCCAGGAGAATGAATGAAAATTTGTGTCATCTGGGGGTGGCATTTGGGGAGAAACTCTAGAAAGTCCCAGAGACATGAGATATAAGAAGCTTCCAGGACTTATTAGGGATGATCTTAGCCAAAATGTGCAACAGAGGGGAGATGCAACCTGAAGAGACCACCTCCAGTAGATAAGCAGGGCCCCCAGTGAAAGGATGGGGTCACCAAACCACCTCCAAAACTATAACACCAAATTCTCTCTCTCTCTCTCTCTCTCTCTCTCTCTCTCTCTCTCTCTCTCTCTCTCTCTCTC
>NC_034613.1:55401122-55414118 GCF_900095145.1 Mus pahari
TTTTCCACTGGATGGTTTTAGCTCCCTTGTCAAAAATCAAGTGACCATAGGTGTGTGGATTCATTTCTGGATCTTCAATTCTATTCCATTGATCTAACAATATTCAATATAGCTCTATTTCTAACATCTGATAATTGGAAGCAAATGTTCATCAGTTGATGGATGAGTAATGATAAATGTAGTGTGCACACACATAAAAGTACTGTTAATGTGAGAAGAAAAGTTCAATTATGATACTAGCAGCAGATAAACTGATAACATGAGGAAAAATTACATTGATTGCTATAACCTAGACAGAGATCAAAAAAGAAAACTCTACATCTTTTCTCATCTTTGTTTTCTATCTTATAATCTTCAGATCCGTGAGTAACTCCAGAAAACAGGAAAATCAAATGGGATCACAGGATTGGTCTAGGGAATGTAATAGATATCTAAATGTCATAAAACAGAGATTTAGAGATTCAGAGGAGCTGATATAAATACAACGCTGGAATCTAACCTTCAGACAACATCACAGAATGGACATTTGAAAGACTGTAAGTGTCAAAAAATCAGGATATCTGCTGTGAAATTTTGCCTCCAAGAAATTATAAAGAAAGTAACTACACATAATACCTCAGCAGTATGGCTGTTTAAACAGGAACTTAAGCATGTTTTATCAATCTCAACTAAGAAATTTAATAGTTTAGTAACAAGAAGAGGAAAGAGAATAATCTCTTGGAAGGAGAGAGAGGGGAATCTAGAAGGGAAAAAGGAGGGTGAGGGAAAAAGGGGGACCAGTTCAGAAAAGGGAGGAGATGAGGGAGAAGTACAACAGGTCAGGAGTTTGAAGCAGTGGAGGAGGGGAGCTGGGGGTAGCCATTAGAAGTCATTAGAAGCCATTAGAAGTCTCAATGGTATTATTCTTTGAAGATCTGATAGAATTCTGTACTAAACCTATTTGGTATTGGTCTTTTTATGGTTGGGAGACTACTAATGGTTGCTTTTATTTCATAGGGGCTATGTGACTGTTTAGATGGTTTATCTGACCCTGATTTAACTTTGGTACCTGGTATCTGTCTAGAAAACTGTCCATTTCATCCAGATTTTCCAATTTGGTTGAATATAAGCTTTTGTAGTAGGATCTGATGATAAAACAGCTACCAACAGATTGGGGAACGGTCTTTACCAATCCCACATCTGATAGAGGGTTAATATCCAATATATACAAAGAACTCAAGAAGTTAGACTCCAGAGAAACAAATGACCCTATTAAAAATTAAGGTACAGATCTAAACAAAGAATTCTTAACTGAGGATTCAGTTCAACATCCTTAGTCATCAGGGAAATGCAAATCAAAACAACCTTGTGATTCCACCTTGCACCAGTCAGAATGGCTAAGATCAAAATCTTAGGTGACAGCAGATGCTGGAAAGGATGTGAAGAAAAAGGAACACTCCTCCATTGTTGGTAGAATTGTAAGCTGGTACACTCTGAAAATCCTTCTGGCAGTTCCTCAGAAAATTGGATGTAGTAACTTGAGAACCAGACTATGCCACTCCTGGGCATATACTCAAAAGATACTCCAACATATAATAAGGACACAAGCTCCATTATGTTCATAACAGACTTATTTATAATAGACAGAAGTTGGAAACAACAAAGATGCACCTCAACAGAGGAATGGATACAGAAAATGTGGTTCATTTCTACAGTGGAGTACTACTCAGCTATTAAAAACAATGAACTCATGAAATTCTTAGGCAAATGGATAGAACTAGACAACATTATCCTGAATGAGGTAAACCAATCACACACACACAAAAAGAACAAAAACAACAACAACAACAACAACAAAACACCACATGGTATGTACTCATTGATAAGTGGATATTAGCCCAAAAGATCAGAATACACAAGATACAAATCACAGACCACATGAAGCTCAAAAAGGAAGAACAAAGTGTGGGTACCTTTGTCCATCTTAGAAAGGGGAACAAAATAATCATGGGAGCAAATACAGAGACAAAGTATGGAGCAGAAACTGAAGGAAAGGCCATCCAAAGACTGTACCACCTGGGGATCCATCCCATATTCAGCCACCATGCCCAAACACTATTGTGGGTGCCAATAAGTATATGCTGACAGAAGCCTGATATAGCTGTCTCCTGAAAGGCATTGCCAGAGCATGAAAAATACAGAGGCAGATGTTCACAGCCAACCATTGGACTAGCACACGGTCCCCAATGGGGTCTCTAATGGAGGAGTTAGAGAAAGGTCTAAAGCAGCTGAAGGTGGTTGTAACCACATAGGAGGAACAATAATATCAACAAACCAGATCCTCCAGAGACTAAACCACCAACCAAGAAGTAAACATGGAGGGACCCATGACTCCAGCTGCAAATGTAACAGAGGATGTACTTATCAGGCATCAGTGAGAGGAGATACCTTGGTTCTTTGAAGGCTTGATGCCCCAGTATAGGGGAATTTGAGGGTGGGGAGGTAGGAATGCAAAGATGGGTGGTTGGGGGAACACCCTCATAGAAGGATGGTGGGAGGGTGGAATAGGGGGTTTCTGGGGTAAGGTAGGAGAATAATTTTTGAAATGTAAATAAAGGAAATTATCCAATAAAAAGAAATTAAATAAGAAAGTCCCAGATGACAGGGACCCAAGATATTCCCAGGACTCAACTGGGAGGACTTTCGCCAAAATACCAAAGGGGAGGGAGAACCTATAGGGAGCATATCCAGTGAATAGGCATGACCCCTGTTTGCAGAATGGGGCTACCCACTCATCTCAAAAATATTAATCCAGAATTGTTCCTGTCAAAAAGAAGTACGGGTTCAAATAGTAGAGCAGAGACTGAAGGAAAGGCCATCCAGACACTGAACCAACTAGGGATTCATCCCATTTGTAGACACCAAACCCCTACTCTATTGTTAATGCCAAGAAGTGCTTGCTGACAGGAACCTACTATAGCTGTCTCCTGAGACACTATGCCAGAGCCTGACAAGTACAGATGATGATGCACACAGCCAAACATCAGCCTGATCATGGGGTCCCCAATGGAGAAATTAGAAAAAGTACTGAAGGAACTGAGGAGGTTTGCAATCCATAGGAAGAATAACAATATCAACCAACCATATCCTCCAAAGTTCCCAGGGACTAACCACCAACCAAAGAGTACATATGGAGGGACCGATGGCTCCAGCTGGATATGTAGCAGAGGATTGCCTTATCAGGAATCACTGAGAAGAAAGCTACTTGGTTCTGTGAAAGACTGATGACCCAAGGTAGGGGAATGCTAGGATACTGAGGCAGGAGTGGGTAAGCAGGTAGGGGAGTACCCTAATAGAGGCGGCAGGGGAGAGAATAGGGGGTTTGTGGAGGGGAAAGTGGGAATGGAGATAACATTTGAAATGTCAATAAATAAAATAACCAATAAAAATGGAAATAAAGAAAAATCTAGGTAAGTAAAAAAATAAAGAAAAAAAGAACAGATTTAAGGATCAAATTAGTAAAGAAATAAAAATTACCATTCTAGTTACCTTATTATTAGTGAAACTATATGCAATGATTATTTATTTATTTTGAGATAAGATGAAATTCAGATTCTTGAGCATACTAGGCAAGCTTTCTTTTGCAAGGAGATACATTTCCATCCCTTTATATTGAAATACATAGAGCAAACCAGTACACAGAATACCTGATAATAATTACTAAATGACTAGGATATGACTTAAGATTTAAAAAGGTCTACTATATGACTCTCAGAGCTGAAAAGAGTACTTATTGATTACACTCATGCTTAATCTTTAATAACCAAAATGAGGCAAGCCATAGTAATAGTAATAGAGCACCAGGTAAACGTTATATCATGTTAAGACAGCTGAAAAGCCACATTTATAACATACATTGGTAGAAAATTTGTTTAGAAACTTCCAAATCTCTGGAAGTTTCAAAAAAGATATTTAAGACATACATACATTGAATCACACTGAATATAACAATAAGTATAATGCATGCTATGTTTCACACAATTGACATTACACACCATCTCATGAATATCCACAATATATTAAAATGACCTTGTTTGACAATAGTTAAGAAGTAAAAAGGGCACATTGCACAATTATAAGTTCTATCTTATTGCAGACTGTAAAATACAGTAGAAAATTTTCATTTCCTCTCAGCACATTAATTGAAAAAAATTATGCTTCAGTTTTTTCACAGAAGGAAATTCATAGCAGTATTTATGCAGGCCTCTCAGACAAAACAAAAGAGAACATGTTCATTTGTAACTGTCAAATTAATTGCAAATTAATTTTCATTCAACTGAGAACAAAAGAACCTCATAATGACAATGAAATTTTGCTACATAATAATACCATGGTGAAAAGAGGCAAGAGGAAAATAATTGGATTAGTTGCCACATTCTGAAATACTTAGTGTAGAAATGGACAGACTAGTTAGTTTAGTAGTCTTTCTTGAAGAGAATCATTAAAATAACACCTGCAAATCAACCACTGAATCTAGAAACCAATGTATAAATTATTAATATCTTATAAAAATTAGTCTTACATTGCCAGCATGATGTTTTCCTTCTGTATAAAAACAACAGTCCTCTTTAAATCAATAGAAGAAAATGTGTAAGATACTGATTATTCTAATTTTACTTCTATATTTTATATTTCCTTATATAACATGATTACTATGTTATGATGATAAAGTCATTTACAATAATGCATACAACTTTCAAATAAACATAAGTTAATCAAGCACAGCAAGTAGTCTCCACAAGAAGTCATTGAACCAATGTGATTGTCTTCATATATTCTTTTGTTATTGAAAAATATAATTAAATAATTTCTTGTGTTTTCTTGGGTTTGGTTACCCTCCTTGTGTTGGAGTTTTCATTCTAGTAACCTCTGTAGGGCTGAAGTAGTAGAAAGATAATGTTAAAATTTGTGATCTGTTCAGGAAAATGTCCCACTTTCTATTCTATTAGATTCAGTAAATCTGGTTTTATGTGGAGGTCCTTGATCCACTTGGACATGAGCTTTGTACAAGGAAACAAGCATGGATCAAGTTGCATTCTGTTCCCAGGATGTATTTTGTAAAACACAAGAAAACCAAGAAGGAAGACCATCATGTGGATACTTCATTCCTCCTTAGAATAAGGAACAAAATACCCATGAAAGGATATAGGTACAGAGACAAAATTTAGAGCTAAGATGAAAGGATGGTCTATTCAGACACTACCCCATCCGGGGATCCTTCCCATCATCAGCCACCAAACCCAGATACTAATGCACATGCCAGCAAGATTCTGCTGAAGGGACCCTGATATATTGGCCTCTTGTGAGGCTATGCCAGTGCCTGGCAAACACAGAAGTGGATGCTCACAGTCAGCTGTTGGATGGAACACAGGGCCCCCAATGGAGGAGCTAGAGAATGTACCCAAGGAGCTGAAGGGGGCTGCAACCCTGTAGGTNGAACAACAATATGAANTAACCAGTACCCCCTGAGCTCGTGTCTCTAGNTGCATNTGTAGCAGAAGATGGCCTAATTGGCCATCATTGGGAAGAGAGGCCCCTTGGTCTTGCAAACTTTATATGACCCAGCACAGGGGAATGCCAGGGCCAAGAAGTGGGAATGGGTAGGTAGGGGAGCAGGGGCAGGGGGAGTGTATAGGGAACTTTTGGGATAGCATTTGAAATGTAAATAAAGAAAATATCTAATAAAAAAAGGAAAAAAATGCATTCTGCTAAATATAGACCACAATTTAGACCAGCACCATTTGTTGAAGATGCTTCATTTTTTCCACTGTATGGTTTTGGCTTCTTTGTCAAAGGTCAAATGTCCATAGGTGTAGGAGTCTATTTCTGGGTCTTCAGTTCTATTCAATTGACAGACTGTCTGTCTCTGTACCAATATCATGCAATTTTTATCACTATTGCTCTGTAGTACAGCTTGAGGTAGGGTATGGTGATTCCACAAGAAGTTCTTTAATTGTTGAGAGTAGTTTTCACTATTCTTGGTTTTTTGTTATTCTATTTCTCCTGTTTCTCCTCCCATACCTAATCTTGCTCCCCTTTCAATAAACTCTAATGGAGTCATGTATAATACAACATATTCAAATGAATGGCTCTTCTTATGTAATAAAGATCATCTTTTTTCTCTGTTACCAGAAGAACTAAGATTCTATATGTATTATTCCTGAGAACTACAAAGGGTGAGGAAATTGAACGAAGGTGTGCAGCAGTGGGGGATGGAGAAATGGGGGTAGCCAGTAGAAAGTCGCAGATGCCAGGTGCAGAGATGTTCCCAGGACCCAATAGGGAAGACATTGGCAAAAATACCCAACAAAGGGGAGAGAGAACCTGTAGAGACCATATACAGTTGATAGGCACAGCCCCTGTTTTAGGGATGTGGCCACCCACCCACCTCAAAAATATTAATACAGAATTGCTCCTGTCAAAAGGAATTGTAGGGACAAAGCGTGGAGCAGAGACTAAAGGAAAGGTCATCCAGAGACTGACACACCTAGGGATCCATCCCAAACCCAGATGCTATTGTTGATGCCAAGAAGTAATTGCTGACAGGAGCCTAGTATAGCTGTCTCTTGAGAGTCTCTGCTAGAGTCTGACCAATGCAGATGTGGATGCACACAGCCAACCATCACACTGAGTGCAGAGACCGCAATGAAGGAGTTAGGGGAAAGATTGAAGGAGCTGAAGGGGTTTGCAACTCTGTATGAAGAATAACAATATGAACCAACCAGACAATCCTAGAGTTCCCAAGGACTAAGCCACCAACCAAAGAGTACACATGGAGAAAACCATGGCTCCAGATGCATATGTAACAGATGATTACTTTATCTGGCAACAATGGGAGGGGAGACCCTGGGGCTTGGGGAGTCTTGACCCAGCACAGGGTAATGCTAGGGTGCTAAGGTGGGAGTGGGTAGGTGGATGGGGGAGTACCCTCATAGAAGCAGGGTGGATAGGGTGTTTAATTGGGAAGGGAGATAAAATTAGAAATATAAATAAATAAAATGATCAATAAAAATAAAAACACACATTTACCACCTTAAAAAGTCAATCATATAAATTAAATCATTATAATTGTGGGTAAATAAATATGAACCTCTCATCAGAGAGTCAATGATTTTTTTAATATAGTCTTTCCCTATGTAGCTTTATTATAACAAATTATTGATACAACCAGTACTCGTATATCTATTAAGATTTGTTAAATTTATCACTTAATCTTGATATTACAGAATATCTTTAAAAACCACTATATAAGCCAAGGTTTATTTTGAATCATAGTTTTCGGAATTTCTGCCCATTTTTCTAGGAAATCCGTGTAAGCTTTTTGTGTGTGTGTGTGTGTGTGGCAGGGAAAGTATGAGGCAGCTAATGAGCACGTGATGGCAATCCTAAGTGATTTTTATGTGATAGTATTTTTGAGAACGGTGATCAAATGCCTCCTCTTATTAAACCACACAAAATTCAATCATATACATATTGGTTTGTTGTCACTATGTGTAAACCAATATAATCAATGTTAATTTTAATATAGCCTTGCCTTCTTTAGCTTTAAAGTAATAAATTACCATTAGTGTTCCATTAGAGAGGGGATTAATTACCAACCACAGTAAGGATCCCACAAAAAGTCCATCTTTGTGAATCAAGAAACTTTATTTGGGGTTACTTACTGGAGTATGGCAGAAGGGTTATATATAAGAGAAGCCATTTGGGAGGGAGAATAAAGCAACCACAAGAGGGGATGGAGTAACCTGGGAGGGAAATGGAATGGGGGAGAGGGTTGAGAGAGGAACATGACTGAGTATTGGGTGGAGGAAAAGGACTGAAATCTCTGAGGGTCATGAGAAAGAATGGAATCCTGCAACTTCCAGAGGTAGAAGGTTGGGGGAACCCTCCAGAATATACCAGAGACATGGGAGGTGAGAGATTCTCAGGACTTAAAGTGAGGGACCCTAGATGAAATGCCATATATTGGGGAGAGGGAACTTGTAGAGCCCACCTCCAGCAGGAAGAAAAAGCATCAAATGAGGCTTGGCCTTGCCATCCCACAGTCACAACTCTGACCCATAATTGTTCCTGTCTGAAAGAACTGCAGGGATGGAAATGGAGAGGAGCCTGAGGAAAAGAAGATCCAGTGACAGGCCCAAAATGGGATCCAGCTCAAGGGGAGGTCCCAAGGCTTGACACTATTACTGAGGCTATAAAACGCTCTCAAAAAGGGACCTATCATGACCTTACTCCTGAAGACCCAACAAGCAGCTGAGTCAGATGCAGGTATTTGTACCAAGCCAGTGGACAGAAGCTGCTGACTTCTGTGGTTGAATTAGGGGAAAGCTGGAAGAAGATGAGAAGGATGGTGACCCTGTAGGAGGACCAGCAGTCTCAACTAACCTGGAACCTGAGATCTCTCAAACACTGGGTCACTTAACAGACAGTATATACCACCTGATATTAGGCCCCCAACACATACAGAAGAGGACTGCCTGGCCTGGGTTTAGTCAGAGAAGATGCACCTAACCCTCAAGAGCCTAGAGGCCCTGGGGAGTTTACAGGCCTGATGGGGTGGGGGTGGGGGGTAGGGACATCTTCTTGGAGATAGAGGGTCAGGGAGGAGGTATGGCATATGGAACAATTGGAGGGTGAACTAGGAGGGGAATAAAGTCTGGAGTTTAAGATAAAAATAAATAAATAAAAATTTTAAAAAAGAGAGAAGCAATTATGTACAGACAATGCATCACCAAATCCTTCCACAACCTCTGTGACAGCCCATTTAAGCTCAAATCCTTCAGCATACTGTAATTCTTACAGACAATTCAAGAGGTTCAAAAGTGGTCTTGCCAGGTGTTCATTTTTTTTTCTAAGTAACTGGACTGATCTTTGCTTTTTCCAGGAACTTCAACTTGTTTGAGTGTATCCCTCAAAAATCCCTACTACTTATATATGCTTAAGAGAAAAGAGCCTGGTGAATTTGGTCAGTTTCAAGAACTATCTGAAGCTATTTTGAGTTGTTTACTTCGTATCTTAAGAAGCTTACTGCAGTATAGTTTCAATTCTCAGAACATGTTTTAGCTCTTTGTAAAAATCCTGTGTCTTAATAAGTTTCCTTACAAAATAGATGGTTTTTGTCTTAGAGAAACTTGCCACAAACATGTATTAGTTCAGATTCAAAGCATAACACAAAACTTTCTTCTTATTTTTCTTTTTTAAAAATCTTCTCATTTACCTGAAGCTTTTATGAAGCTTTAGCTTAAGTACTGCTACTTCTGTTATGTAGGAGCTAATAACAGTCAAAATTATAATATGTGTTCCTGATATAAATTATTATTAACAATATTATGCTGCATTGTAATCATAATCATTTATTCTTATGCACACTGCAATCAATAATATCGGTTAAAGATCTCTCATATTTGACTCTAATCCTTCAAAAAATCATTCTTTATCAGTCATCCATTGTGTGACAAATTTAATGCAGTATACAGCATATGAAAGTACTTAAGCATGATCTTAATTAAATGAAAAATGAAGAATTCTGGGATATTTTGTGGTGTAGAAAATAAAATTGGAAATAATAACTGCTAGTCAATGTTTACTTAGAAACTGGACTGGACATCATTCAAGCCTATAGCCATCCCTTAATATGATTGATTACCTTAGTAAGAAATATTCAAATGACATTAATAAAAACATGAAAAGCAAAAAGAGTATTCAAAAACCTTTGATGTTTGAAAAGATCAACTAAAGTAAAAACACAAATAAATATCATATGAACACCAAAATCTGGTTTCACATTGAATACTTTATTCAAGAATCTCAGGGTTTTTTGTTTGTTTGTTTGTTTGTTTGTCTGTTTGCTTTGACTTGCATTTTCCTGATGACTAACATGTTGAAATTTTTTATTGGATATTTTCTTCATTTACATTTCAAATGTCATCATTTCCCAAATTCCCCCACATCCCATCACCAGAAACCCCCTATCTCATCCTCTCTCCCCCTGCTTCTATGAGGGTGTTCCCCTACTCACCCACTCCCACCTCCCCTCCCAGCATTTGCCTTCACTGGGGCATTGATCCTTCACAGGACCAAGGTCCTCTCCTCCCATTAATGCCCCACAAGACCATCGTCTGGTACATATGCTGTTGGAGCCTTGGGTCCTTCCATGTGTACTCTTTGGTTGGTGGTTTAGTCCCTGGGAGCTCTGGGGGATGTGGTTGGTTGATATTTTTGTTCTTCCTTTGGGGTTGCCAACCCATTCCTCTCCTTCAATTCTTTCTCTAACCCCTCCATTGGAGACCATGTGCTCAGTCCAATGGTTGGCTGAGAGCATTCACCTTTGTATCTGTCAGGCACTCGCAGAGCCTCTCAGGAGACATACACTTTTTAAAGTGCTTCTCAGCCTTTTGAGATTTGTCAGTTGAAAATTCTCTGTTTAGCTCTGTACCCCATTTTAATAGGGATATTTGGTTCTCTGGAGTCTAACTTCTTGAGTTCTTTGTATATTTTGGATATTAGCCTTCAATTGGATGTAGAGTTAGTGAAGATCTTTTCCAAATCTGTGGGTTGCCGTTTTATCCTATTGCCTTACAGAAGCTTATCAATTTTATGAGGTCCCATTTGTCAATTGCTGATCTTATAGCATAAAAAGTTCAGTGTACCCATGTGTTTTAGGCTCTTCCCCACTTTCTTTTCTATTAGATCCAGTGTATCTGGTTTTATGTAGAGGTCCTTGATTCACTTGAACTTAAGCTTTGTACAAGGAGATAAGAATGAATCAATTTGCATTCTTCTACATGCTGACCTAGATATTCCTCAACAGAAGAATGGATACAGAAAATGTGGTACATTTACACAATTTAATACTGCTCAGCTATTATAAACAATGACTTCATGAGGTTCACAGGCAAATGGATAGAACTAGAAAATATCACCTTTATTTTGGTAGCACAGACACAAAAGAACACAATTGGTATGTACTCATTGATAAGTGAATATTAGCCCAAAAGTTCACAATGCCTATGATACAATACACAGCCCATATGGAGCTTAGGAGGAAGGAAGACCAGGGTGTGGATGTTTCAGTCCTGCACTGAGCATGGCAAAGGATGATAATGGGAATTAGGGAGAGGAGAGATCTGGCAGGGAAAGAGGAGAGGGAGGAAATAAGAGGGCACTATCAGGTACTGGAGGGGAAGGGAGAGAGGTACAGATGCCAGAAAATCTAATAAAAATATGTAGCAATAGGGGATGGTGAACTGGCAATAGTCACTTAAGGGACCCAGACACCAGAGAAACAAGAGACTCCCAGGACCCAATAGGGATGACTTTAGCCTAAATCCATAGCAAAGGGGAGACAGAACCTGTAGAGGCCACCTCCAGGAGACAGGCATGGCCCCTGATTGAGGGATGGGGCCATCCACCAATCTCAAAAATTTTAACCCAGAAATGTTCCTATCCAAAAGAAAGACAGGGAAAAAAATGGAACAGAGACTGACAAATGGGCCACCCAGGGTCCACCCCACCTGGAGATCCATCCTGTCTGCAGACACCAAACCCAAACACTGATGCTTTTGCTGACAGGAACCTGGTATGACTGTTCCTTTGGAGGTTCTGTCAGCACCTGACAAATGCAGATGTGAATGCTTGGGGCCAACCTTCAGACTAAGTTCAGGGACCACAGTGGGGGAGCTGGCAGAAGGCCTGGAAGAGTGGAGGTGGATGGCAACCCCATAACAATAATATAGACCTGCCAGACCACCTACTCCTCTCAGGGATTAGATCACCAACCAAGAAGTATACAGGGAGGGATCCACGGCTTCAGATACATAAGTAGCAGAGGATGGCCTTGTCTAACATCAATGGGATGGGAGGCATTTGGTCCTATGGAGGTTTGATGCCCCAGCATAGGGGGATGCTGGAGGGGTGGGGCGGGAGACAGTGTGTGGGTGGGAAAGCACCTTCACTGAGGCAAAGGGGAGGGGGAAGGGCAGATGTAGGATAGAGTGTAGGATTTCATTTGAGATATAAACAAATGGAATGATTAATAAAATAAAAAAAGAAGATACAGAAACAGATTTTTTAAATTAATATGTCATAGGTTTAATTTGGCATAGGAAAAAAACCCTCCAAAAAAAAAAAAAAAAAAAAGAAAAGAGAAAAATTACAGAGTCAAAAAAGTGGGCTGGAGTCAGAACAAAGATCTCTCAAAAGAAGAAAAAAATGACTTAAAAGTTTTTAAAAAATAAAAAATGTTCATTTCAACTAATTAGGGAAATGTAAATTAAAACAACTTTTAGATTTCAAATAACCACAGTCAGAGTAGCCAAGATCAAGAAAGTGACATACACCAAATGCTGGAGAGTGTGTGGGAAAAAGGAATCCTCATATAGTGCTGATTGGATTGAAAATTGGTCCCACTACTCTTAAATTCAATGAGGACAGTCCTGAGAAAGTTAAAATAAACCTACTATCCAATCAAGCTATTCTGCTCCCTGGCATATGCCCAAAGGACTCAGCATCTTACTACAAAGATACTTGCTTAGCCATGTTAATGTATACTCTATTCGCAATAGCTAGGGAATGGGCAACTTAAATAACATTTAACAAGTGAATAATAAAACTGTGCTACATATACACTATGAATAGTATACAGCTATAAATAATACAAAATCATGAACTTTACAGGTAAATAGATAGAACGAGAAAAGGTCATAGTGAGTAAGGCAATCTAGAACCAGAAAAATACACATCACATGTTCTCTCTTCATCTCCTAATTCCAAATCCTTAATTGTGAGTACATTACTTAGAACAAATGCAGAATTTCATAAATTCATTGTTTTTAATAGCTGAGTAGTACTCCATTGTGCAAATGTACCACAGTTTCTGTATCCATTCCTCTATTGAGGGACATCTGGGTTCTTTCCAGCTTCTGGCTATTATAAATAAGGCTGCTATGAACATAGTGG
>NC_034613.1:55414278-55418670 GCF_900095145.1 Mus pahari
GCCCCTTGGTCTTGCAAACTTTATATGACCCATCACAAGGGAAGGCCAGGGCCAAGTAGTGGGAGTGGGTGGGTAGGAGAGCAGGGTTGGGGGGCTGGAATAGGGAACTTTCGGGATAGCATTTGAAATGTAAATAAAGAAAATAATAATAATAATAATAATAATAATAATAATAATAAAAGAAAATAGCAAAAAAAAAGAGAGAGAGAGAACACGTACACATACACACAAAAAGAACAAATGCAGAAATTAGGAAAACAAGTGACCATTGTAATGGAGGCATAATAGAGAGGGAAACAACAGGGTATGAGTGAGCTGAAGCTAGAAAAACTGAGGATTATTATAATATTGTGCTTAGAAAAGTCAGAAGCTACACCCATGAAGTGTCACTAGCATGGCTATCTGAACATGAAGTCTCACTAACATCCCTATCTGAACATGGTCTGAACAAGATTGATACCAATAAACACACTAAACACAGGCAGGGGAAAGCTCTGGATGTTCCAACCATCAACAAAGTACTATGAGCAACTAAGAAATACTAAGAGTGAGCAATATGGTCTTCTCCAGGTAAGAGCACAGTAACTAGCCAATATAAAATGAATAGCCCTGAAATCATTTACATATCTATAACACTATGCAGACTGAGTAGGTCGTAGGTTGTATTTATGTTTTTATGAACACAGGCACACACACAGACTTACACAGGCACATTTGTGCACACACAACAACAACAACAACAACAACAGTTAAAAAAATTAAAGAAAAGGAAACATTGAATTTGAAAGAAAACAGGGAAGTTTTGGAAGGCAGACAAGAATGAGAAGACTGTTCTGTACTTGAACATCTTATATATTTTCCACTATCTACCCATTTAATCTGAGAAACCTTTAGCAGCCCCAAATACTAATTATTAAATCAAAATTTACTGAAAATAAGTCATAAAATTTGACTTATAACAATTTATGATTTATTAAATTTAAGAGCAAATGTACATACTAATTATAATGAATGTTCTTTTATTTTTACATAATGAATTTCATCTTGGATGAACATTTGCTGCTGATAGAAACAGAATCTCCAACATATTTTCAAGTTGTTATTTTATAATCAAATCAACAACTCAGCAAATTGGAAAAAATAAACATCCTAACAAAATACAATAAAAAGATTAATATGGTTCTTATATACTGAAGAATGGAAGAAAGAAAACATTACAAGTCTTTTTTTTTCCTACAAATTTGTATAACATAGTAATCTCAAAGCCAAGTCAATGTACTTGTGGCATAGAGTCTTGAAGATGTATGTATTGTGAAGCTGTACACCATTCAAAGTGTCCATACTGCATCTCAAAATCGAGGTCATAATGAAATAATGTGATACAACACAGGTAAATGCTAAAAACACCTTGGTTTCATTTTGCATTTACTTTTAAATAAGCATTTGGATGTTGAATTTCAGAAACATATTTTATTGTAATCATCAATAGCCATCTTTAATGACATATCTGGGATCACGACTTAAAATATAAGATGTCTAGTAGTTAACAATATGTAGTCAAATGTGAATTCACCTCTATTAGTTTTATTGAAATACAACATTCTCATTCATTTAATTATATATATATTTCTGATTTCAAACTACAGTGTTGAAGTTAAATACTTGGATGCTTTTAAGAGAACTAAAACATTTATTATGTTAGAATACAATAGCTTCCTAGGATATAGAGTTTGATATGAAGTACAGATGAAAAACAGTTAGTCTCATAAGTGAATTCCTGAGAGTGAATTTCTGAGAGTGATACACTGTAAAGAAAGTAATAAAAGAGTGAATGGCATGTGCTGAAAACCATTGTGTTATACATAGTGCTAAGAGAGGCTCTGTCTGATTAGGTAAGAATAGTGCAAGTTCCAGATTAAAGAAAAAGAATGAGTAGTGCTAGAACTTGGAACAAAAGCATCTGAGGCAAAGAGAACAAGTTCATGGTGAATGTGCTCCTCTTGTGTTCAGGTCAAAGCAAAAGGGCACAAATATATAGAGGTCAGTAAGAAAAAAAGAATGGCAGAAGGTAAAAATGATCCAATTGACAAGATTCAGAAAAAGGAAGAAACCCTTTCAGGCTATAGTAATGACAAACACTTTCATTTAAAGTTTGACAAGAGGACAGTAATGGTTTTGGAGAGGCCCTTGGTCCTGTGAAGGCTCTATGCCCAAGTATAGGGGAATGCCAGGACCAGGAATGGGAGTGGGTGGGTTAGGGAGCAGGGGGAGTGGGGAGGGTTTAGGGGATTTTCAGAGGGGAAACTAGAAAAGGGGATAACATTTGAAATGTAAATAAAGAAAATATCTAAAAAAATGTACATATATTAATTAACAAAAAAAGATATAAGACCTTGGCAACTGCTTCAGTACCATGCCTACTTACTGCCTTCTCTCTATAATGGTCACAGACTCTAACCTTATGAATCAGTAAACTACAAATAAACTCTTTGTTCATGGTGTCTTATGACAGCAATGGAAGAGTAACTAAGATAAACCAATATAAAGCTCACACCCCCGTATGGAGGAATTGCTATCGAGAGGGAAGACAGTAGCAAACAGAACAGTGAAGGGTGGAATGTAAGGAAAAGTGCTTATCCTTCAACGCAGTCTCCTTTCATAGGAAAAAAAATTTCTGTTGCATGAACTTTATAAAAGGCATACTACCTGTCTTAGTCAGGGTTTCTTTCTTTCTTTCTTTCTTTTTTGAAAATTAAAACATATTTTTTATTGTGCCTGGTACATAGCAAACATGTGGTAACATTTGTCTTAGGGGGTATGGCTCTCACTTTATTTTCTATAAATGGTACCTCCTTAAGCTTCCAGTAATAGGAGATAGGACATGGTGAACCTTTGCTACAACTAGGTTATAAATGTGCAACGTACTTACAGAAACATAACTTTTATATTCTATCAAAGAAGACTTACACATCCCATGTCCTCAGCCTTTTTGTTGCTAGTCAGGGTTTCTATTCCTGCACAAACATCATGACCAAGAAGCAGTTGGGTAGAAAAGGGTTTATTCAGCTTACACTTCCATACTGCTGTTATCACCAAGGAAGTCAGGACTGGAACTCAAGCAGATGAGAAAGCAGGAGCTGATGCAGAGACCATGGAGGGATGTTCTTTACTGGCTTGCTTCCACTGGCTTGCTCAGCCTGCTCTCTTATAGAACCAAGACTACCAGCCCAGAGATGGCACCACCCACAAGGGGCCCTCCCTCCTTGATCACTAATAGAGAAAATGCCTTACAGCTGGATCTCGTGGAGGCATTTCCCCAACTAAAGCTCCTTTCTCTGTAATAACTCCAGACTGTGTCAAGTTGACACAAAACTAGCCAGTACACTACTCATGCTGCTTTTAAAATCATTTTTGAAATGAAGTAAAACACAATTATTTTAACTTCTCTCTAGTCATATCTAAAATTCTTTTCCTTTCACCTGAACTTCTCCTTGTTGTTTTTCAATGATTTGCTCTCTCTGTGCTCATACTTTTAATCCATGTTGTCTATGCAGGCTTTTCTTATAATCCCTCCTGATTTGTAGAAATCCTGTACATTTTAGGACATTAATTCTTTGTCATGTTCTTGAAAAAGTATTCCCTCAAATTTCTTGGAGATTACCATGAGGATAGCTACACATTCAAAACAGAGTTGAAAACAAATGCATTGGCAGAGCTAGAGCAAAAATCAAAACTGGAAAGAATGAATACGCAAGAATAGAAATAAGCAGAGAAAATTGTGCCAAACATTGTAACATGTTGAATCTTGTATGCTAGGTTAAGGGATCCAGACTTTATTCTATAGAGAATGAAAGCCCAAGGAAGAATAAAATCTGGAAGTTACTTGCTCAAATTTAAATCATGCTGGAAGCAGTATAGAAAAATGGATTTGTAGGGGACTAAAATATTCACCACATAGGTTAATCTGCCTTGCAATGCAGCAGCTGTTCACAGTAGCAGACATAAACAATAAACAACAGAGTGTACCCCAGGCTGCAGCTAATGAGTGGAATGGAGCCAGAGGAGATCTCAGCTCCCTATAAACTACTATATTCAGAAGTATTTAGTAGCACCTATAGCATAAATTTCAGCAATATTGGTGACATCTGTACCCAGAGGAGCAACCACAAAAACAAACAGTCAGGCAAACAAAAATGGAGCCATCCCAGTATGAACTGTTCTTTAAGTTAGAATGCCAGTAAGTAAAAGGAACTTCTCATTAAGTTCTTAATAGATCATAGAAATTGTGATGTCTAATGACTTTGATGAACTCTAAACACAGCTGTGGGTACAGCTTGGCCTCATTCTATAGTTTCTTTTCTTTTCTTTCTTTTCTTTTTCTTTATTTCTTTC
>NC_034613.1:55418735-55446359 GCF_900095145.1 Mus pahari
TTTTTTTTTTTTTTGGCTTTTGAGACAGGGTTTCTCTGTGCAGCCCTGGCTGTCCTGGAACTCACTCTGTAGACCAGGCTAGGCTCAAACTCAAAAATCTGCCTGCCTCTGCCTCCCAAGTGCTAGGATTAAAGGTGTGCGCCACTACTATCCTGCATATAATTTCTTCTATGTATTCATCTCAACAATCTTATTTTAAATATAATATACATTTAACTTTTCACTTTCTTATTGTATCATAGGTCCTCAGAAATGCATTTATATATTTTTTTACCTTGTCAGTTTCTTATAGCACAATAGAACATATTTTAATAGATTTATTGTGTGTGTAAATGATCTTCTTATTTGTCAGATGAATCTGTCATTACTGGTACCAATATAGTGAATTTGAAGATATTTTAAACTCTGAATGACTTATGACTTTGACTAAGTTCATAAACTTTAATCTTCATGCAACTTAATTTTGAATGCTTTTAAATAGTGTGTATGTAGCTGTATATCATATTTTTACCTACTATGTTTAAATGACATTTTAGTCAGTTTATACAGTGAATATTCTCTACTATTTACTGACTTTCAATGATTTCTTAACAAGCATATTACTCAGTGATTTCATATTTTTGTATGTTATTTCTTTTGGTCCCTGCTATTATCAACATTATTTGGAGGCATGGAGGGTAGCTATACTTTCCAATACTTGATATTTTTACTTCTGTAAAGCATATTCAAATACCATTTTCTACATATAAACATTAATAATGAGAAGTTTTTAATGATTTCTCCTAGGTAAATCAAAGAAATTAATATATTCATTTTCATCATTCTTCTTCCCCTAAAATTTCACTTATCTCAGTTTTAGCTTCTATAATCTAGAAATTATGACCCAGTTTCATATTAGTAAATTATTTTTCCATATCTGTGTTCCATTTCAAGAACTATATTTGCATTATTGTATATTGGTATTTGTATATTACTTAGCATTTGAGACTATATATTTAATTGTGTCTCATTTGGATGCTTTATTACGTCATCAAGAAGAACGTCTAATGTACTGATTTTTTTTCCACTCATCAGTACCTTGTATTTGTTCTTAGATACTTGTGTGACTCTTGCTTCTCTTTTAGAGGTCAAAATTTTCAACAAAATATGTGGCTTTTCTGGAAGTTTTTATTTCATTAATATTATTTAATTCATGTAATGGCTTTTTATCTACAAATGAAAAAAAGTCTGTCCAATAAATTAGGATTTTAACTACATTCGTAAATATAGCTCAAGTATCTTTAAATTTTACCTTCCCGTGAGTATGAATGATGTAAATGACATTTACATTGATTCATTAGACATTAGTCTTATGGAGTAAGTTGTTTTGCCAGATCACCTGCATGCCTGGTGCCCACAGAGGACAGAAGAGGGTGCTAGATCCCATAGATTCTATGGCCTAGAATGAGTTTCAGACAGGATCTATGCCAGAACAATTGCTCTCTTAAACCACCTTTCCAGATCCTAGAATATCTTATAAAACTTTATTTTTCCTGAGATTTTAAATATGGTGTATGTTAACATGAAAAAAAAATTCATTTTTTT
Organism: Mus pahari; assembly: GCF_900095145.1. Classification (NCBI taxonomy): domain Eukaryota; kingdom Metazoa; phylum Chordata; class Mammalia; order Rodentia; family Muridae; genus Mus; species Mus pahari. The sequence goes on from NC_034613.1 coordinate 55,420,320, forward strand.
TTAATCTAAGAGGGCTTTGTTGGTGTTGTTGTTGATCTTACATTAATTTTTAAATTGTGTGTAGTAGAGATAATGTTGAAAGTCAAACTAACAAGTCACAAATTGAAAATACCCACTGGTGTTTGTTGAAATGCCTTCAAATTACTACTCTTGAACTTTTCTTATTTGGTTAACCTAGAAGATGTGTGTACCTTTACCTCTTAAGTGATACTTTGTAAAGCAAAACAAAGCCTCTGTAATATGAAAGAAGATATCAAAATAATATATCATGAATAAATTGTTTAGCCAATGCTGCTAAAGTTGTAATTTTGGCTTTCATATAACGGTTTTACACCTTCAGATGTTCTATATAGTCATAGAGCCTTAAATTCTAAATGTATAAATCAGTGTCATTGGATCTTAATTTTATTTCTTCTATCTTTACTTGCCTTTTACATTGACTTAAATATACAAACTATTATAAGTCAATAAAATACTATATAGGCTTATGGAAAATTTTTTACAAGAAAGAAAATGCTATTATTGCTGAAATTTAGAATTAATCGTAATGTGTTGTTTTTCTTTTTTCCCTTTTTTTAAGAAAAAGAAAATTGCATATAATATATTCTGATATTGCTTTCTCTCTTCTACAACTCCTCCCAAATTATTCCCACATTCTCGTCCATCCATCTCTCTCTCCCTCTCTCTCTTTCTCTTTCTCTCTCTCTCCTCGTTCTCTCTCTAATAAACACAAACCAAAAAGAAAGAAAGAAACACTAAAAGCATACTAAAAGCCCCCTAAAACAGGCATCAGAGTATACAATCAAAATAACAATAAGACAAAAAAAGTTCAAACAAGACAAAATGAGACAAATAGTTTACAAATATACCATTTTCTAATATACGTAGTGAGACTATGTTAAAGTCAACAGATTTTACTTTATAAGCCAATATCAGTTGCAGGAAGGTGTTTGGGTAGAGGTGGAAGTTTCCTTTCAGTGGTGAGTCATATCTACCTTGAACTTTTCAGGGCCCTGTGAATGGTCCCATAGTCTTTGTGTGTTCCCTGTTGTGTCTAGAAAACATTGTTTCCTTGGTGTTATCCAGCCCCTACTCCCCTGGCTCTTAAAAATCTTTCTATCTCTTTTTCTACATAGCTTCCAGATCCCCGAGTATACTATGGGTTTGATGAAGACATCCCTTATATGACTAAGTGTTCCAGAGGCTCTCACTTTATTTTCTGTCAGTTTCCATCTATTACAAGAAGTTTTTCTGATGCTGGCTGATTAAGACACTGATCTATGAATATAGTACAATGTCCATAGGAGTCATTGAGTTGTTATACTCCTTTAGAAGAACAATAGTACTAGGTTTTCCCCGATGCCAATGGCCTATCCATTTCTAGGTTCTGGGCCACCATAGCAGTGTCAGGAATGGGGTCTGTCTCATGGAGTGTACATTTAATAAATCAGAGAGTTGTTAGTTGTTTCCAGAATATTTGTGTCCCAATTACATCAGCATATCTCACAGGCATGTTATCTTTCTAAGATGAAGGTTTGTAGCTGTAGTGATAGCTACTTTTCTCCTCTTAGAGGATGCACAGTACTTTCTACTATCCTGAATGTTACTCAGTAGGAGTAAAGCCTTTGTTATTAATGAGATATGTAACTTGTTTTCAGCAATAGGGCCTTATAATCAGTAGGGCGAGAGCAGCAAAGCCTTACCAATAGTCTATGATGTTTGGGAATCTACATGGAGACCATTTGGCCAATGACTCAACAAGATATTAACCATTCTTGGCACTTCATAAACTAACACAATCCCTAATTTTCTTTTAAATATTTGTTCTGATACGCACTGAGAAGTGTCATCATCATCCCTCATTGAGTAAACTGTGCTCTGCAACAGATTTAAGAAAAGCAAAACAAAAAACAAAAACAAAAACAAAAAAAACTTCAGAAAGGAGGGAGGTAGACTGCAATCAGAATGTAAAGTGAATAAATAAATAAATAAATAATTGAAAAAAAAAACATGTAAAAAAATTCACAACCAAAATTCAGAGTTTTAGATCCCAGTCCCAAAGAATAGACTTAAAAATTAAACTACTGCTCCTAAGGATCAGGCAACATTGCAGAAGAGGGTTTGGAAAGATTATACAGGCTAAGAAGTGGGAGTGAGTGGGTAGGGGAGCAGAGCGGGGGAGGGTATAGGGGACATTTGGGATATCATTTGAAATGTAAGTGAAGAAAATAAAATAAAATAATAAAAGAATAAATTTGCTGTGAAGCTGATTATTCTTGTAATGTCAGAACATACAACCATAATATCTCACCAACATGATTACCCAAACATGAGCTGAACAAGAAAATAACAATAAACACATCAAAAGACCAGAAGGCCTCAACTCCACACAGAACTACAGGCAACTAAGGAATGCTGACAATAGGATAAGTAGTCTTCGCCTGAGATGATCACACCAATTAGTTATCCAATACCAAATAGTTATCCCTGAAAAGAAATGTATAAGTAACAAATAAGTAACATTATACATACCGAGGAAGTATTATTTGTGTATACATAAATATATGTATGTTTATATACATATATATGTATATATGTGAACATACACAAATATATATATATATATGAATATACATACAATGAATATAAATACATAGCATTATATATATATATATATATATATATATATATATATATATACATATACATATAATGTTGTGTATGTATATTCATATAACAAAGACTAGTATAAAAGGCCATTATCATGAGAGGGAGGGAAGAAAGATATGTTAGTTTTAGGTTGAAGAAAGTGAAGAGAGAGATGATATAATTATATTATGATATTAAAAATCAAAAGAAAATCAAAAGACTTAAAAATTAAATAAGTGTTTTTCTAAATAATTTGCAAAACAATTTTGTTTTATCACTGGTTTTATTATTTTAGTAAATACTTTGTGAAGATCTGCTATTAGTCAAGCATTAAAGATGAAGCAGACAGTAGGGAAGCACCCATAATTTCATTTATTTTTCATACTGATGGTGTAGAAAAGACAATAAGCTAGTAATTGCGACATGCATTTAGTGGAGATGACTACAGTGAGGACTAATGCAAATTAACTTGGAACCTAACAAGACTATAATGATATTTTATAGATCTTGGAAGTTGTCTCTTGCAAAAATATTAGGTATCTGAATTCTAGTAGTATCAAAGAAAATTACAGACCAAATATGCATGTATGAATCATTGTGCATGTATGTTACAAGTCTATCTGAGGTATATGAAGGAAAATGTCTCGAATAGAGTAAATAAGATGGATAAATAAAAGTAAGGATATCAAAGACTCACATAGGTATTTTTGTGAGTGTCAAAATAACAAGGTGACTTTTTCACCTAAGTTTGTCTGAAACACTATTGGTAAGGTTGAGGTTAGAAGTGACATGCTAATCATGTAAGAGGACATATGAAGGTAATGTGAGGAGAAGAAACAGGAAAGGTACAGAGAAGTAAGTGGAAAGACCAGTGAGATGGGGGACCTGGTGAGAAACAACTGCATGTGAAATATATATTCACATTATATTGAAAGGAAAGGAATATTATAATATTCTTGTCTTTAGGAACAAGGTATTCATTTCCAAGCTACTTCAACTAAAAAATAAGGGCTCACAGTCACACCATCCAGAGTTAATGGCCCTTGCCATTATGAAACTATTTGCTGCAAGTATTGTTACTGTTCAGAGACCAGATAACAGACAATGCTCAGGAGATGCAAGTTTATTGAAGAATATGTGTGTAAAAACATCAGATAAGCCAGAAATCTACATTGTTTAGATTGACACAACCCAGACTGTAATAGTTTGTAGTCTTCTTTTCCTCCAGTAACAAGAGTACAGAATATTCCCCTAAGTTATTTATTTCTCCTTTCTATCTTATGGGGTATTGGGAGGTACTACTAAATGTTTCAACTTAAAGAAATGCATTTAAAAAAAAACTTGCCAGATTATATATGCCAAACATATTCATACCCTCTGCAACAGAAAACAACAAAAACATGAATTGATAATTCATCAGTTCATCAGTGATAATGGTTCCCTACTGTTTGAAAAGTTTTCCTAAAGTTTGTCCCTAATCCTGTCTCAGGGTCAAAATAAAAAGCTAAATCTGCCTTTTAAACTAATCACTTATTATCTTCTTCTTCTACTCTGCAAGTATCACGATTCCTGATTCCAAATTCTTCTGAAGAACACACCTGAACACAGCCTTATTTATTTTTATACTTGAAACTATTCTCAGCCCCCTGCCAGACTTTGGATCTCTGCCAAATGTTATTGACAGTGCCTTAACTCCTTGCATAATAAGTACTGAACAAATACGCTCTGATTTTTCTCATTTGGATAGTCTTTATTTCTTCATCACAGTGGGAAATCATTTGGTTCTCTCCACCAACTGAGGAATTATAAGTATAGTAATTTATTTATTCGTTTCTCATTCTTTCGTCCTTTGTTTTCTTTTTACTATAACTAATAGTAATCTTATAAATGCAAGCCTGCTGCAGGATCTTGATGCTTTATCTTTTTACACAAAGTTCTGACCTAGTAATGGACAGTAATCTTATTTCTAAACATTTTAAACAAACTTGGCTAAGAAAATTTCAATATTAGATCAGAATGATGTGAAATTGAAAGACATCAGCTTACATATTAGGCCTTCATTAGTAGATTCACTCTAAATATTAATAATAATTAAGTTTCATAATTAACATCTTCTTACAACTTTCTCACCAATTTCTTCCACTTCAATATATCTGTTAACGATGACATTCACTTGCACTACAGGTTAATAAGTAATGAAAAACACATTGCTCTAAAAATCCTATGTTCTAAGTCATTACTTGTTGTTAAGATGCAACCTCCAGGTTGTGTTGTCATAACAAGTCAGTACAAAGACCTTGTACAATTGAGTCAATTGTTTTGAGACTCCATTTCAAAAGCAGAAAACCAAAATGATGCTACCTTCTATGCAAGGACATAGTGTAGTTTAAGGAAGATAACATTTGAAGCATATATTTTTCAAATTTATTATATATAACAGAATGCATACACAAAATACAACTAACAAATATTACACTTATAATGTAGCATATGGTAGAATAGTAATTCCATGTACCTTTAGCATATAACTGCCTTGTAATATGCCCTTGACACAATCTTTCTGTATCAGTTCTCTGAATATTTTTCTCAGAACCTCTTCTAGTAAAGGAAGAAGATCAGAGGGACACCAATGTCTTCAGACACATAGGAATATCACTGAGTTGTATAGGATGGCTTCAGAAGGAAAGGTTACAACGGCTAGAGCTACCTCCAATGTCTTAATTTGCTACTTAAATAAGCAAGCCTTAGATTTCCCATCTCTCTCTCTAAATTCCAATATAAATTATAGCTTGCTTTGCATTTTCTGCAATAGAAACATTTTAATGTCCAAGACAACTATCATCATCTATTGCATAGAGCTTGATTGATTCACATATGATGAATATTAAGTAGGAATCAATACTTGTGAAGGTTTTTATATACTTGGCTCAGAGAATAGCAATATTAGGAGCTGTGGCCTTGTTGGAGTAGGTGTGTCATGTGAGTTTGGGCTTAAGACCCTTACCCTAGCTGCCTGGAAGTCAGTATTCTGCTAAGAGCCTTCAGATGAAGATGTAGAACACTCAGTTCTTCCTGCACCATGCCTGCCTAGATGCTGCCATGCTCCTATCTTGATGATAATGGACTGAACCTCTTACCTGTAAACTAGCCCCAATTAAATGTTTTCCTTTATAAAATTTGCCTTGGTCATGGTGTCTGTTCACAGCAGTAAAACTCTAACTAAGACAATACTCTACATGTAGCTACTAAATAAATCTTCCATAACAATATAAAATATATAGCATGTGAATAAGTTAGCCATTGCAACAGATATTAGAATGGTTTTGGTCATTGATGAAAGCAAGGAGACTCAAGATAAAGAACAAGTTGTTTCTTAGGTCTTATTGATCTTACAGAAAGGGTTTAAAAACTGGATGTAGTCCTTAGTGTCTAAAATCTCACTTAGACTCTGTTCTTCCCCCCACCCCCCGCGCCCTTTATTTTTTTTCAGAAAAAAAAGGAGCTTCCATGGCTATTAAATCACGTCTAGAAGAACTAAGGGCAAGTGGTGAGACTAACAGTAATAATACTCAAAAGAATTGAAAAACTGGACATAAAATCTGTTTTTACAATTAGTAGAAAACAAAGGTAAAAAGAGTCCATAAATTTGAAAAGGAGCAGAAAAGTGTTTATTGGAGCATTTGGAAGTAGGAAAGAAAGAAATGCTGCAATCAAATTATAAACTCAGAAACAAAATTAAAAGTACAGTTTTTATATCTTCTGATAGCAAGACTTTAGGTAAACAAATAAATTGGTATCAACCCTTCTAACTTAATTTGAAAGGTTATTAAAATATATAATGATGAGAATAATTTTATTTAGTGAATATTTTAGGAGCTTTTAACTTAAAGAATTACTCTTTTGTCAATGTCCATATTATAGAAGAAAATTTGCTAAACACTAAATAAAAGTATGTTAAATTGTTTAATATGAAAAAAGGTATACATCTAGTTTTTTTTATTATTCTAACAAGACTGAAATTAATAATTTATGATCTTCAAACAGTGGAAGACCAAGAGTACAGTTAAGAGATATTCTACTTAGAAAGATTTCCTTTTTAGGTAAATACCCAACATTTCATTACAATAGAAGAAAGAATTTTATAGAAAATGAATTAATCAGGCAAGTGCGATAAGTGGACAATAGAGAATTATAAGAGATAGTAAAGATCCTAGTATCTTACATACTTGTACACATGTGCCAAAACAAAACCTACTTTTATCTGTTATTAATAGGAAGCAATCTAAATATTTTTAAAGCACAGAATTTCCATCAAAGCCTAAGAAATATTCACTTGTTCATATATTGAATATTAAGAGCCTGGTGATGAAGCTAGCTCACAGCTAATACAACATATTTAGTGTCAAATAAAAAAATTCTTAGGGACAGTATGACTTGGAGTAAAGTGTCTAAAGTTACTAAACTTGTCTGTGAGTATGCTAACATAAAAGCTCTGCTAAAATAGCATTCAATATGGAATCTACAAAACCAATGCTAGAGAGAAGGAAGACTTAATTATCCTGTAAGATTAAAAACATTAACACTTGGAATTGATATGAGTTGGCATTGACTCCTAAGTGATGCTGGCTCTAAGAAGTAAGAAAGTAAAGGGTTCGGGTTAATAAAGACATACTAGTAAAGAAAAATAAACTGGTAATGATCAGTGAATAAGGAGAGAAATTTGAATGTTAGTACTCAAATCCTCAGATTATAGAATAATCAGAAAATAATAAATTGAGGTTTAAAAGGCATTTTTCTACTGGAAAAAAAGGTTTGTATTTTTATAACTGTAATCAGAAGGAGGAGTCAACATGTCAAACTATTACCTTGATGTATATTTTGAATAATAGCCATGGAAAATGTATTTCCAAACAACTCAAGAATCCCATTGTAAGTATATATCCAAAATAGCTGAATGAACTATATTTAAAAAGCATTTTCACACCAGTGTTTCTAAAAGCATAATTCATAGCAGCTAAAGAATAAAAGCAACCCAAATATATATTGGTTGAGTTAGGGGAAAACGCATTACCTAAATATGATATAATATTTTTTTTTAAATTTTTCTTCAATATTTTATTTATATAGAAATACTTAAAAAATGAAGTAACACGATTACTTAAGTTTCCCTTTATTATGTAGTAGTTTAAATTTCAGGAAAAAAACCTCCTGATATAATTTCAAATCTTATGATAAATAAATAAATTTTATGATGAAGGCCCTTTATTATAAAATAAAATATACTTTAAAAAAACTTTGCTCAGTAATGTACATTTAAACTCAATTAACATCACCTACATATACATAAATGTGTGGTAAACAAATGTATTAAAATAGGAAACCTAAAACTATAGCGATGCAAAAGAATTTCTGTAATTTTCACAGAATTCTATTTGTGCAAATGTTAGAAAACTTCAACTGTTCCTTTTGACATGTTTATTTTTCAGGATATAATGCATAACAAATAAAGACAAGCTACAGCATGAATAGACATTGATGACATTATGTTACGTCTAAGGGATAGTAGACATGTCACATTTTTAAAATCAGTATAAATTTTCAATTTTGTGTCATAACTGAGTATGAAGTTCAGATGTATTACAAAACAATAGACCAGTATGCTTAGCATGACAAAAGTTGTAATATGTATGTATGTATATATATATATATATATATATATATATATATATATATATGACCTGGATCCTTGGGTTATTTTGTAAAAAGGGATATGTTGTTTTACATAATGCCACTCTATTAAAGTGTTTTATATTTGAGTAGATTTCAGTTTTTTTCAGTGTATATATATATATTTTTTTCACAACGTTTTTTGAAACTTGAAAAATAATCAATCAAGCAATTGGGTACCTACCTTAAAAGTTAACAAAAAATTACAGGAATAGCCCACAAAGTTAATTGTGGGAAAAAATTAAACTCTCCTTAAATATAAAATACTTTACTGAAGTGTCATTATGTAAAACAACATATCCCTTTTTTTTTCAATTTTTTATTAGATATTTTCTTCATTTACATTTCAAATGCTATCCTGAAAGTCCCCTATACCCTCCCCCCGCCCTGCTCCCCTACCCACCCACTCCCACTTCTTGGTCCTGGCGTTCCCCTGTACTGGGGCATATAAAGTTTGCAAGACCAAACGGTTTCTCTTGCCAATGATGGCCGATTGGGCCATCTTCTGCTACATATGTAGCTAGAGCCATGAGCTCTGGGGGTACTGGTTAGTTCATATTGTTGTTCCACCTATAGGGTTGCAGACCCTTTCAGCTTGGGTACTTTCTCTAGCTCCTCCATTGGGGGCCCAGTGTTCCATTCAATATATGACTCTGAGCATCCACTTCTGTATTAGCCAGGCACTGGCATAGCCTCACAAGAGACATTTTACAAAATTAACCCAAGGATCCAGGTTAGTTGACTCTGTTGGTCTTCCTGTGGAGTTTCTATCCCCTCCAGGGACCACAATCCTTCCTCCTATTCTTTCAGTAGTGTTTAATGCCAATTAGTCACAAACAAGCATCACCTAAGCATGGAGCATCATTTGAAGAATTGTCCCAGTGGTTTTGATTATGTGAGAAAGCCCATTGTAATATTAGACAAGATCTGTTAATAGAAGCCCTAATAAAGTTATTTAAGAAGGAAATTTATTCTGGATTTTTACCCACCTGGCTTTCTCTCTTGCTGCCAATGACTTCTGGGACTAGACTGAGTCTACTGAAGTAGTACAACTTGTAAACTCTCCTCCCAGCTACCCAGAGAGAAACAGCAATTCTGGAACTACTATAACTTTTGAAGTACCTATCCTCAAGGATTGAGTAACTACCAGCATGTCAGGTGCTATTTGTCCATTGTTAACTATTTGAAAGTTTACTTAATAAATACAGATAGATGAGAGAGAGAGAGAGAGAGAGAGAGAGAGAGAGAGAGAGAGAGAGAGAGAGTGAGAGAGAGAGAGAGAGAGAGAGAGACTGTTTTTATTATTTAGCAATCACTTCAGAAAACACACATTAAATCTAATTAAATCTAATTTGGGCTGGTCAGACACTCATGTACTTGTTTTACTACTGCTTACATGCATTTGGGAATTGAAATTGTATGTGCTTTGTTTTGGTAACAAGCCAAATCAAAATAAAGATCTAGAGAAAATGAATAAGTAAAACAAGGCCTGAAAATTGCTTTTACCAAATTAAGAATCACATTGTATGAAAAAAGAACCCTTTTCTGGGAGTAAAATTCATACAAATAATGATGAGAGATTTTGCATCTCATATTAATAGATTTAGGATGGAACATGAGGATAGTGAAATGATCTCATACAAATACAATAATACAAGATATTGCTAAGATGGTATTAATAAGAAATGGCCAGGAAACAAACAAAAAATATACTATGTGAGGGCCAAATGAGAGAACATATAATAAAAGCAACATGACCTGTAAAAGATATACATAGGCAACTTCAATAATAATGAAACATTATTATAGGAGATTCCTGTCATACACAGGAAAAGAACACAAAATATAATTTTAATAGCAACATAACCAAATGAAAATTAACACAGATGTTTAACATGTTACATAGTTTTAGTTTGTATATGAAAAATAAACTGATGATTTTCCCCAAGATAAATTATAAGATATGATTCAATAATTCTAAAATACCTTTCTCATTAGTCTACACTGGACATGACACATCTTTCATAATCACTATCAATCCTAATGGCATATTACAAAATTAACAGGAAATATTATAAGGACAGAGTTGCCAGTTCTTATGGAAAGTAATAATGGCAATTATATCAGAATCTCTGAAGGTTAGCATTGAGTGTAGGTTACAATCTACTCCAGGAACCGTAATGTCCAGGCAATCTAAGCAGTATTGTTTAACACTATTCTCTACTTTTCTGTATACAAATCACATCTGTTCTCTATTTTTCTGATAGCATAAGTCTGGCCTCTCATACAGAACATTACACCCTTATAGTTAATATATCATGTTACCAACAATACCTAGCATTAAGTACTTTTTACAGTATTATTTTGTATTTAGATGTAGTTTGTGTATTAAGAATGGAATGAAATGACTTAGGATAATTTATTTTTCTATGAGTTGTGATAACTAAAATGATCCTGTTAGGTTAATATTAACTGCCAACATTAGGACAAAATACCTGAGCCACCTATCTCAGGGATTTCAAATATCACCTTCAGTGCTTTCAATGACTCAATAAAAGAAACTTTCAATACAAACCCATAAGTTTTCACAGCAGCAGTGTTTGTATAACAAATGATAAGTGAGTAAGAAATATATGTGAATTGGTTGGGGAAAAATTAAGTGAAATGAATATATGCCTATAAGATAACTTGCAGTAAGAGTTGTATCTCAAAATAAACCTGAAAACATCATAAATGACAAAACCAAACTGTTAAATTCTATAAATAACAATCCAACTTGTATAAAAATGCATTGAGAATGAAAACTGGTTAATACTTCCTGAAGATTGAGATGAGAAGCAAGAATTGACAGCAAATACACACAAGCAATTGTTTGGAGTGAAATAATGTTCTAAAATTGAAATAAGCTCATACTTTCTGGTTATAAATTTAATAACAGTCACTGAAGAATACTTTTTAAATTTTTTATTAGATATTTTCTTCATTTACATTTTAAATGCTATCCCAAAAGTTCCCTATACCCTCTGCCTGCCCTGCTCCCCTATCCACCCACTCCCACTTCTTGGCCCTGGCATTCCCCTGTACTGGGGCAGATAATCTTCACAAGACCAAGGGTCTTTCCTCCCATTGATGGCCTACTAGAGACACAAACTCTGGGGGTACTGGTTAGTTCATATTGTTGTTGCACCTACAGGGTTGCAGCCCCCTTCAGTTCCTTGGGCACTTTCTCTAGCTCCTTCATTGGGGGCCCTGTGTTCCATCCAATAGTGACTGTGGGCATCCACTTCTGTATCTGCCCCAGCCGGGGATCCATCCCATAAACAACCACCAAACTGAAGAATACTTTAAATTAGTGAATTTTATTGCATAAAAATCATGTCAATAAACTACTAAATGATAAAGTTGATAACTGTGGTGCATTTTAATATTTAATATTATAACCTGTTAAAGTATATCAGAAGTAAGTACATTAGATATATAATAGCAAATAGGGATTAGTTTAAGGGAAAAACATATCTTAATTACCTTGACTTGATTATATTTAACTAATAACTATTTCCAGAAAATGCATCTATGCATACAACATGTCCATACAAATCCCTTAAGTAGGCAAGGAAAAGGTAATTAAATTTTTACATTTTATTTTATTAGGAAGTTGGTATGTAGTTATTCATTCCGGTGATTAAACATCTTTGACCTCTAATAGTACAAGTTCATCTTATCCCATTTAAAAATTATAATTTTAGAGTGCTATTAATTTGACCCAGACATATTACAGAAGAAACTATCATCTGCTTTTGAAATTGTCCTCAAATCTTATTACAGTGGTAAAAAGGGCAGAGATCTACATAATTATCCATAGACTGGAATGACATATTATTTTCTTGTTATTATATTCCTAGTTTAAGATACATAGAATAAAATTCTTCTTGAACTAGAGGGTATTTTGTGCCAAGGACAGTTGAAGTACATAAAGTGGACATGAAAACTGATCCCAAAGGCAATGCCAGTATTGGAACTGTATCCTACCTGTTAGTTCACTACCATATAAAAGGTACCAGGACAATCCATGAGAAATTCCCATTTTAGTGGCATTTTACTTGAATGCCACATCATATTAACTTAAACTTATATGCTTAAAATATTGTCTCTGTTCTGTTTGTTTGTTTGTTTGTTTGTTTGTTTGTTTGAGACAGGGTTTCTCTGTGTAGCCCTGGCTGTCCTGTAACTCACTCTGTAGACCAGGTTGTCCTTGAACTCCGAAATCTGCCTGCCTCTGCCTTCCAAGTGCTGGGATTAAAGGCATGAGCCACCACTGCCTGGCTTCTCTGTTCTTAAAATACTCAGTTACTGGCTATTATAGTCAACCAATTGCAATATTGTAGTGCCTCTATGGATATTAATTTTCATATGTCTTTACTTTCACATATCAACATGACCAAATTAGTATTTTATGATTGATAATGTATTATGAAATTAACCATATTCAGAAAAAATAACCTGTCATTATAATGTGTTGAATATATCACATCTTTGTGGAAAGAGCTATGTAAATCATCCTACTAATTTCACATAATTTCTCTCAATTTATGCTGGTACTCTGAAACCTAATATGTCAAAATATTACATATTTCAGTATTATATACCATTTCCTACTACATTATAATGCTATATACCAACAGAGGGAAATGTTTGGCTTAGAAGATTATTAGTGGAGGCATCCTAAAATTTTTTAGTAATGATTTCATGATGCATATATTAAAACTCAAGTGTTCAAGTTAAAATGAACATTGACCATCCAGATTATGGCTAAGGTCAATGTAATATCTAAATGACCAGAATTTGCCTAAAGATAAATGGACTGATGCAGAGAAAAGCTATAGGAATTGGCCATGACTAATTTACCATTTCATAAATAGTAAAACAGAAATCATCTATATTGATCCCAATTATAGAATGACACAGGCACACCATGGAAAAACTTTTAATCTTAAATGTGAAAGTACTGCAGTTAATAAAGCACTTGCAGATATTAGAAGGACATTCATCCAAAACAGACACAAGTAGATTAAAAAAATGATATAATAACTCTTATTCTAAGAAAGTAATTTCCTGGTATGGTGCAGATATGTATTGTTTATTATAGACTATTATGATGTTAAAATTTGGTCTCATCCTGTGTCTCAATCAAACAGCAAAGGTTTAAAATCACATACATTTCTAGACAATGGCTTAATGCAAAAATCAAAAAACAAAAACCAAAACAAAAAACAATAAAACAAAACAACAAAAAACCTTTCTTCTTTTTTATTTTATTATTATTATTATTATTATTATTATTATTATTATTATTATTGGATAGCACTGGGATAAGACCCTTCAATATCTTCCCTTTTTAGGTAGATCAGACAAAGATAAATACACATTGTCTTTATAAATCCCCATTCTTTAACTCATAAGAGATTAGCTTAACTATCTCATTCACACTGATCAAAACAATGCATTATTAATAACATGATTGTATCTCTTTCTTGTAGTAATGATTAGTATTGTCAAGTTACCAGGAGCTAGAATCATCTATGAGAAAACCTCTGGATAAATTTATGAGAGATTATCTATATTAATTTAGTGTCCCGCCATAAACGTGAAGGGTTTTTAATAACATGTTCATTGATGTGGGAAGGCTCACACTAAAAGAACTCCACACTATTCTCTGAGATTTGGTCCTAGACTGTTCAGAAAGGAGAATGGCAGGTGAGTATCGGCAATCATTGCTTCTGTTTTCTGACTTTGGATACAATGTAACTATCTGTTTCAAACTCCTGAAAAACACTGGCCTCAGAGCAAATCATTCTCTGATTTGCAAGTCATCATGTACTATTATTTATCCTACTTCCTCCCATGTAGTTCAGTCTTCCCTAATTTGCTTTCCTCTAAAAGAAAGTATTTCTAATGCTTGATTTTTTAGGACATAGGTAAATGTTAGGCTTAGGAGGTCCTTCCTAATTCGATGATGTCATTCCACCTCGTTCAATAGTCTTTTAGTACTTGTTATGACAGTACCCCCTTCCTTCTTGAAATAGTTATTTAATTTGCTGTGTATTCCTTCCTTAGTTTTGTAAATAAATTCATGCTAGGCATTGTAAAGTGATCCAAAAGAACCTACACTGACTGCAGTTTTGGAAAGTCTTGGAAACAGGTGCTCCCCATTAGCAAAACACTAATTTGAGATGTATTTTGTATGGAGCCATGGACCTGAACATTTGTGTGAATTGTAACTCAAAAATTATATTCACAGCTCTACGTGGTGTGCAAAACTACATTAACTGTCCAACAGTGAGCAGAATATCTAAATATGATAATATACCACTCACAAGTTATATTATTTTTACCTTATTTGACAGTGGGTAGGGATAATCTACTAAATTGTTCAATTTGGAAGAACTTCCTCTAAATGGAGACAGAAGAACAAGTCAAAGATATCAGAATGATGAAAAGAAGCAGATGTAGGGGATTCTCGAAATTGGTGACTGGCTGACAGCCAACAAGGAAAATCTGCTTGAAATACATTGATTTTCCTAGAAATTTTACATGGAATTTACTATAATCAATTTAAGTTTGGTAGCAAAAGAACCCAATTGGGTTTTATTTGATAATTTTTATATTCTTCTCTAGTATGATACACCCCAACCAGATTTCCCCTCCATTCACTCCTCACAGTGCCCCCCACCTGCCCTTGCCCCCAGATCCAATCCTGTTCCATTTCACTTCAGAAAAAAAGAGGCTTACCATGGATGAAGTTTAGGAGAGTTATTTAAGCCATAATCATGTGCTATTCTATGATGAACATAACAACATCAACACAACCAATAACAGGAATTCATGTGGAAAATAAAAGCTCTACAGACGAATATAGCTAGTATCACAAAAGCAAAACTCATAATCTTTGAGATTATTATTTAGAGCAGTGTTTTCAGCTGGTTCTTAAAACATTAAATGGACTGATATTAGAAAAATAAGATGTGTTGTCTGTCAAGTTAACAACAAATAGTTTGGTTTCTAGTTATAAATGAAGAAACAATAGAGTCAGTATATATCATATAGCCAATTAGTGCATGACTAATAATGGCACACTCAGATATCATTGTTACCTATGTAACAAAATACAAACAGCATCTCTATTTCATTGTCAGCAAAGATACTATATTTGGGTTTACTATAATGAAAAACTCAATGCAATACATGATAGATCAGTGGTCTACATCACAGCATACATCTAAACGAATTTAGAGGGTAAGAAAATAGGACAAGTGGCATGTGCTTTCAGTCACACAAAATGTTTTCACAAAAAATATTAATTGAAAATTTAAAAAGAGAATGTTGAGGTAAAGTTCTGTAATTCATAATCATGTATTACATATTGGTTCATGCTGACCTGATACAAAATTATGTTTGGGGCAACTAAGGTTGGGTATTATTTTTGTCTTTGCTTTTCAACAATGAAGGGTAGAAACTTTGGAGTAGTGCTTAGTGTACAGACACTGTTAGGAACTGACATTTTATGTCAAGGAGGTTACTTTGAGGAATCCTAAGGGACCTTCAAAGCTCAACCATAGGCAATTACAAATATTTTACTACCAAATATGATGAACAACCTGAAACACTAAGCACTTGTGTGATTATACACATTCTTTAATGGAGGTCCACTTTAGGTCTCTAATGACAATGTCTGATCACAAATATTTGAAGTTTTTGTATTGTTTTTAATTTTCATTTCCTTTCTACTATTAGCCTTTTTTTCTCCACCCCTACCTCATATTACAAAGTCCCTAAAATGACATGTTTTTCTCTTTCAGGAACTGAAATATATTCTTCTCATTATACTGATATGTATGGTCTTTATTGATTCTACTCTATGTAAAACAAAGAACGCAACACAGACTTGCTTGTATAAGACATTGTTAAAGAAACAAAATATAAGTCAGTACTATGAATATAATCTTTCTAAAATGTGAGACATCACACACAAACACATTGACTATAACATAAATGAAAGCAGGGATTAGGGGAGGATTCTATAAATAAGAAAAGTCAACAATCTCTCGCAAAACATAAGAGTAAGAAATCTAGTAAGGTTTTAGGGGGTTGTTTCAGTTATCTTGTATCTGTTGAGACTTGATTGGAACCTAGTGAGGACTCCCAGTAATAGAGGATATGAACTCTGAACCAGCCATCTTTTGTGGTTAGGCAAGGCTTCCACTGGTGGGATGGGATTGAATTAGATGGAGTTGTTAGGCAAGAAGTCTTGTGGATATACCTAAACAACCCAGACTAATGCTAGGACAGACTGTTGCTCTCTGAAAACTGGCAGTGGGGTTATATTGCCAAAGACAACATCCACACATCTCATTAAACATAGAGAGGTCTGGTTAGTGCCTGCATGGATCTTTCAACTCTTTAGTTTAGTTTAGACTCTTTCCAATCTCTTTATTGTGGAAAGGTAGTCTGCAAGTTACTGAAAGAGAAACCTGGAAACCAACCAAACCAGCAAAACCTCAACCAAACATCTGTCCTGACTACAGTATATGCTGGGTCAACGATAGCACAGAACTTGGGGAAGTGGATAACAAATATGTGATTTAACTTGTCCACTTTACAAGAGGAAATGAATGTCCAACACTGCTGGCAAAGCCCAGAGACGGAGGATCAGTGCCTTGTCCAGTTGCCATCAGAGAAGCTTCCTCTGGCAACAGATGGACTTGGATGCATAGACCAACAGCCAGACATTATGCAGAGCGAGAGTCTAAATTGGAGGTTTCTATATGATCCCTCCCATTAGATTTTAGGGAATCCAGTAGAAGAGAGAATGGTAAGATTCTACAAATCAGGGGGGAATGAGGACATCAGCCGTACATGGCTCACTGAATCAACAAAAAAGGGCAACATGGGCTCAAAGAGACTGAATCAGCAAGCACAGAACCTGTGCAGAGTCTCTACCAGGTCTTCTGCTTTTAAGTTATATTACAGATGTTACTTTGGTATTTTTGTGGAATTCCTAACTACAGAAGCCTGTGTGAATTTAATTCATTCTCCTCTTTGAACTCTTTTTCTCATATTGGGTTGTACCATCCAGCCTCTGAATGAGGACTTTTTTGCCTTGTCTTGTATTTTGTTTTGTCTTTTTTGGTTGTTGTTTCTCAGAGGCCTGCTCTTTTCTAAATGCATGAGAATGGAGAGTGGATCTAGGTAGAGGGAGGTTATGGGAGCAAGGAAGAGTGGAGGGAACAGAAAATGAGGTCAGGATGTATTTATTGTTTGAAAGAAGAATCAATTTCCAATTTAAAAAATACAGACATCAATCCACTCAATGCTGCTTTCAAAAGACTCTGAAACTACCAACATTTTTCATCTTTGAGTTTTGGCATCTGAAACTAGGAAGACAAAAATACAACTTGTTCAACCAAACACTAGCAAATTATTAAATGTTGTTTTTAGACCACAGCTTATACCACCACAGTAAACAGAGAAATGATTTTCTTTGCATGTTGTTTTCTTGCTTTAATTAGAAACTTTTGACACCTAGAAGGTAAATATTTCCCAGCCCTTTTTTTTTTTTGACAATTACATGTCAGATTGATTGGCCCTGCTAAAGGGTTACCATTACATCTACAGGAACTTCTTTCTACAAAGCAAAGAGAAGGCAGGCTGCCTCAATTCAAACACAAAACTTTTTCTCCGGTATGAAATATGAGTTATACAGCTATATCTTAGAATATTTTTCTTGTCACAACTTTGTCAAATATTTCCATGCTCAATAGTATATAACAAATCTACGATCTTCCAGGGTGCTCTGGCTTTTCCATATAAGAGCTCAGACTGCAGAATCTCAGTTTTCTGTACATGTGTCTGTCCTTTCTTCATTCCTTAGTCATCCCAAGTCATAGTCAAGGACTCAGTCCATAAAATAATTTAAAAAGAGAGAAACTTTATTTCCCTCATAGTTTTGGAGGAAGCAGTCAATGACCATGTTGGGCCTTTTGGATATAGGCCTGTGGCAAAGCATAGTCTCATAGAAAACCAGTTACCACCTTATAATAGCCAAGAAATAGTCAGATAATATGTATGGAGTCTGGTGTACTGTTATCCCTTGTTATTCAACTGCATTAGAGAGGAGAGATGGAGGGAAGGAGGGAGGAAGGAAGGGACAGAGGGATGGAGGAAGGGAGAGAGAGAGAGAGAGAGAGAGAGAGAGAGAGAGAGAGAGAGAGAGAGAGATTACCTTTAAAGAACCAAAGACTTCTCACCACATTCCAAGTCCTAAAAGTTCCACCAAGATAAAATAGCACCTTGCAGAGTCCCAAGTCTTCATAAACAGGTGGTTATGGAGCATTTAGATTCAAATAACAGTCCTATGATAAGATAGAATGACAAAATGGGTCTTTTTCCATGATATACAGGATTGTTGAGGATCAAATGAGATATCCACAATTCTGAATGAACAACTACTAGATTCTTGAACTTGCCATCTATAAACAGCAATTAATGGACCACAACATGCAATCCACTCTAAGAAATCATATACATGATAAAGAAAAATTATGAAAAGAAAAAAAACCTTGCCATAACACTATGAGACAATGAACCTCCAAAAATGCCACTGAGTATACTTTCTGTCGGCCATGAACAACTAAGTATACAGCCTATCCTTCAATTTGTTTCCCCATGGAAACTCCCTATGAGAAATTAAATCTTCATTTGTTAGTGGTTATCAATTGGAGATAGCTTCTGGGTTAGGGATGGGGCTTATGTATACTTTATTTTCAATTCTATGACCCCATCTGATACAGACCTGTGCTGTCCTTATGCATGTGGTAAGTTCATATATGCCTTGGTACTGCTGTATTTTATATTATTTTCTTAGTGTCCTTCATCCCTCTGGCTTTTACACACTTTCCATAACCTCTTCCACTGCAGGGTTCACGGATCTCTCAAGGGAGTGATTAAATTGAAATCACTTACAAGATTTCTTATTCTATGCATTTTGTCTATGCATTGAGTCTCTGTATTAATTACCATTTGCTTTAGGAAGAAGCTTCTCTGATGATCGATGAGCAAGGCGCTTAATCTATGAGTAGAGGATGTCATTAGGAGGCATTGATGTGTTGTTTTAGTAGAATAGTAGCATTTTGTTTTACTCTAAGACCCTAGGCTATCTAATTTCAGGTTCTGGGTCACACAAGCAGTATCATTTATAGGATTGGGTCATAAATCAAATAAGATACTGGTTGGTTATTCTACAAGCTTTATGCAATCATTATCCTAGCATATCTTACTGGTAGGACACCATTGTAAATCAACAGTTTTTGACTTGGTTTGGGTTTACATTTACATTCTTTTCAGAGTACCTTTTAGTTTCAGATAGGCACCATGTTCAATGAATGCTCTATGTGTTGTTTTCAGCAGCAGAGCCTTATCAGCAGCTTGTGGTGAGCAACAAATTGCCTAGGTTGTTCAGAAGTTTCCATGAGACTAATCTACAACTTGATGAGATATGTCATTTCCAGCATAGTTTATATGGTGATTCAATTTAGAATTATTTCATACATTTTTTAAGTATGTTTCATTTTTAAAGGATGTACTTAATATTTATTTGATGGATTTTCTTCTGAAGTTACATAATTACATTTTTACCTCCTTAGAACTCCAAGGAGAAAACAGGGCTGCCATAATAATTTTATTTTGGCGATAAGAGTTATAGGCTAGTTAGGATAAGCTGCCTCACATAATAACAGTATATCTACAATCCAAATACTGACCTAAGTATGCTAAACATATCCTCCAGTTCCATCCAGACAAATAATTATATTAGCTGATAGATTAAGATTTATTTTAAAAGCAAAAATTATATCCTATTGTTATTTCAATATTATTTTGTCCTAAAAGTAAAATAAAGTATGTAAAGATATATTATGTGCAATCATTAGCAGCAAAAGTAGTACAGCATTCCTCTTTATCAGCAGGTATAACTTGCAAGTAGATTGTCTCTACATATATAAATCACATTCCAGGAGAATATGGAAACATAAAAAGAAATCTGGTAATATTGTTTTCTTTTCCTCTTTTGTTATTTAGATTCTCTTTTAAATTTCAGTTTTTGACTTATGTTTTTGTTGTTTTCCCCTTTTCCTGTTATTTATTTCTTTGTTTGTTAGAAAGAAAAAGAACATGCATTTGAGTGGGTATGGAAGTAGGCGAATCTGGGAGGAATTGGGGACAGAGAGAGAATATAATAAAACATATTATATAAAATTATTTCAAAGAAAAAATTTACAAAGACTACAATGTTTATATGGCATGCTACTACTTCTCTGGTTGAGTAGTGCTACATGTTTGTAGTCACTGAGATATGAAACAAGATATAAAACTATAAAGAAAATGGGGATTATTAAGAACAAATGTGCATTCCTTCTTTATTTTTCAGGCATATTTAATATTTAATGTTAACATACAAAACCAGACTACATCATTTGTAAAAAATAAATGCCTAAGTACCCATAAAGACGGCACTAAAATGAAGCACAAACAAGGAAAATTGTCTTATCTATAACAAGAGAGCTGGCATTCTCTTCAAGTTCTTTACATCAAATTTGGCTAAAATAAGCATAATTAACTGTTGCTGTTCGGTCGATTGTTGTGTATTTTAATTCTAAATTCCATACCAGAAGGTATAGGCCTACAAGTAACATGCTAACAAGCTTTTGTTTTGTAAACCTTGTTCATTAATTTAAAACTATTGGTTAAATACAATTGGCTACAGCCAATTTCTGGAGGCATTAGAAGTAGGTAGATTGCCGGGTGTGTTGGTGCATGCCTTTAATCCCAGCACCCGGGAGGTAGAGGCAGGTGGATTTCTGAGTTCAAGGCCAGCCTTGTCTACAAAGTGAGTTCTAGGATAGCCAGGGCTATACAGAAAAACCCTGTCTCAAAGAAGAAGAAGAAGAAGAAGAAGGAGGAGGAGGAGGAGGAGGAGGAGGAGGAGGAGGATTTTGAGCGACCTGGTTCAGGGAGAAAGAAGAGAAGAGGAGGAGGAAGAAGGAAAGACAGTGCCAGGGGCCAGCCCTTGCAGTGTTTTCTTTCTTGTCTGTCCTTGAGGCAGCAGACAGGAAAGTGTGTCATCTGAGGCTAAGACTTTGTCTTATGAGATATGGTGGTAAGACTTTGTCTTATGAGATATTTAGGGTTTCTGTATAAGAATAAAAAGTTTACTTATCTAAGTCTAAGTTACCTTGATGCTATAGCTGATCTGCCTTCTGTGATCCTCAGAGGCCAGCTCCTGGCACTTAGCACCTCTTCAGCAAACAGCAAGGGATTAAGTAAACAGCCTTTGTACTATCTCAACAGGAACTGCAGAGCTCTAATTTTCAGCCTGCTAGTCAGAAGCCACAGGTAGTAAAAGGGACACTTTGAAAAGTGATTAAAGCATTTATTACTAAGTTGTAAAAAGTTTCCTATTAAAGCTATCTAAGAAAAGAGGGAAAGTGAAAAGACCCTAAGCTGGAGGAGTGAGGGGAGAGAAAAATTCTTCTCTAAGCAGGAAAATGGAAAAAAATCTCATCTCTCATATCTTTGTCCTCAGTACTTATACATCTTTCAGAATAAGTGAACAAATGTTAAGTCAATCACAAGTTCACACAAAAAATTATATCATGAATTGAAATAGAAGTTTACAACAGAAGTTTACAATGTTTACATGCATATCTATTAGGAGTAATTATCTGGCTAAACATCTATCATCTGTCACAGGTCCACAGGTTCATAGAAGGTTGAAAACCATAACTAAGTTATTAGTGAAGTTTTGTATGTTTAAACATAGTCAATAATTTGTCTTCTGTCCTAGCACCTGTAATAAATCATCAGTTCCCTTTTTATGATCCTTGGTTAATTGTTTTACAACCTTTTGGAATGTGCTCTGAGTAGGAGAAAGTCTGATTACTATCTAAATAACTGGTGACACATGGGAGACTTACAGAATTCTCATTGCAGTTTTGACTATCAGAAAATGATCTAATAGCATTCCCACTATAAAAGAGCTCAATAATCACTGATATAATTTTAAAAATTCTTTTAAGATCATAATTAAGACTTAAGAACGCATCTATTTGTCTATATAGAATCACTACAAAACAAGAAATCTTTGAAGATCTGTAGAGATCTCCCCAAAAGGGTGGGATAATACTCAGTGATTGTTATATATGGTTAATAATAACAGGAAAAGCATATTAATAGTGGAAACTTTCCTAAAATGAATTCTCTTAGATCCTTGCCTATAAAAGCAAACCTGTCATGGATTAATCTGAAGCAGACAATCTCAGGAAGATCAGCTGCTAGTTAGTATCTTGTCTTATTATGGTTCCTGACAAGAGAGGAATCTGCCATGAGGGAAGAAGGACAATAAGCATATGCCTAGGAGAAACAGCAAGTATCAGGGGTACAACTCTGAGGTCGCAGCTAGGCCAGCAATTGGAAAAGTAGATTAGGGGTTACCCCACCACACAGTAATTATTAAAGCCAAATAAAATAACCATAGTCTGAGTCTCATTTATTTGAAAGCTAATTGGGGATATGCTTAAATTGGTTTTACTACAATCAACAGTATGCCAAATTCAAAGCAATAGGGGGTGTTAATTTCTAGCATCTTCAAAGAGAACCTAAGACTCACGATGTAAACCAGGTTGGCACTGAACTCAGAAATTCACCTGCCTCTGCTTCCCAAGTGCTGGGAATAAAGGCGTGCACCACCATGCCTGGCAAATAACTCTTATTAAATCATATTGGATATAGCAATATTGTACAACACTAAGCTTTTCATCCATCTCTATCCATATGATTCACTTATATCTTTATTCATAAATATCATAGTAACGTGTGTGTGTTGTTGGAAATTATCTAAAGATTTCTTAGTGCTGAACATAGTGGTACATGCCGAAATTCTAGTGCTCAGGATGCTGAGATGAAATGAGTTCCAGGTGAGCCTGGTTGCTTTTGGGAGGCATTAAGATATAATGTGGTTTTCAGATTGAAAATGCATGTAGGTTGGAACAACAATATGAACTAACCAGTACCCCCTGAACTCAAGTCTCTAGCTGAATATGTAGCAGAAGATGGCCTAATCGGCCATCATTGGGAAGAGAGGCCCCTTGGTCTTGCAAACTTTATATGCCTTAGTACAGGGGAACTCCAGGGCCAAGAAGTGGGAGTGGGTAGGGAGGAGAGCAGGGCAGGGGGAACTTTCAGGATAGCATTTGAAATGTAAATAAAGAAAATATCTTATAAAAAATAGCAAAAAAAAATTCCTTTAGGCATATCTATTTTGCTTTCACTGTTTCTATTTGCTTCCTCCATTCCTCTCTTTCTTCCTACATTCCCCTCTTCCTTTCTCCTTTCTTTCTTTTGTCATTCTTTCTACCTGTCATCTATACATGTTTCTTCAAACTGTAATAGGTATTCCTATCTCACTTAAACAGACAACTAACTGTACATCAAGAATGACAAAAGACAAAGGAAAACAGAAGCATTTTCCTCATTCCTTCAGAACGAGAGAGACCCTAAAGTTGGGAATCTGCTAAGACTTGCTTAGATGTTATATAGAACCCATTGGTGCTCCCTTTTACTTTACTTTCCTGTTTAAATACTAACCACGAAGCCTTCCCACACTTCTCCTCAGGATGTTTTCTGGGAGCAAAACAAGCCATCTCAGGAACACTGTTTTTGTTTCTTAGTCTATCCATGTCCCTCTATCTCTATTATCTGTTTTTCATATGTCTCTGTCTGTCCCTCTCTCTGTGCCTCTGCCTTTGTCTCTCTCTCTCTCTCTCTCTCTCTCTCTCTCTATATATATATATATATATATATATATATATATATATATATATTTGTCTCAGTTTACAAAATATCTATCCTTTACCAAGTGGTATAGTTGGTGTTCAGATAATATACCTTTAAATTGTAAAAGTATAGTGGAACATACAGTGTAGACAAAGTTTGACTATTGAACTTAAAAGGTATTTTGTACAACTCATGCCAATCACATTCCATAGTAGAAATACGATGAGGACTTGTATTTCTCAATATCAATTTAAGAAAGGCTTACGTAGATCCAACTTCCTTATGTACTGAAGGTATACCAGTAGAAGGGATCTTATTAAAAAACAAATCTTGTCCGATATGTTCTATCTTCATCTTACAGGAGGTTTATATACTTGTGTAGGTTTATGGATTGCCTGAATGATTTAATGAAAACAAAGAATTCTGCCTGAACAAGATTCTCCATCTTTAAGGATGATCTCTTTCCCAGAGAAAGTCACAAAAATAGTCCAGGATGCCATAACAGCATATATATCACATATATACACAAGCATACATACATCTCTCTCTCTCTCTCTCTCTCTCTATATATATATATATATATATATATATATATATATATATATATATACAATCATAACATATCTTTATATATACATATTATCAGAAAGGCTGTAAATATCATGAAATAGTTTTAAAACACACCATGAGGATATAAAAGAGAGGCCCCTAGATCTTATAAACTTTATATGCCTTCTGGGACTCAAGACAACCTAAGATGGCTACCATTAGGGACTACCAGTTCTAACTTCAGTCCCAGAGGTCTGCTACCACAATGGACTACCAGGCAAGCTAACAACAGAGACATCCCAATGGCTAAAGGTCAGCACAAGAACAGATTTAACAAAAGTCAGGGCAATATAGGTACCATCAGAACCCAGATTGCAGCAAGACAGAAGAGCAAGACGATAACCTTTAAATTTCGTCTTATAAAGATGATAAAGGCCATTATAAAGGAAATAAATAAATCCTTTAAGAAATACAGGAAATTACAGTGAAAGAGATAGAGGCCTTCAAAGAGGAAATGAATAAGTATAAAGAAATACAGGAAATACAAAGAAGAGAAGGAAATCAATAAAAAAGTTTAAAACATGAAAATGGAAATAGACACAAAAAAGAAAACACAAATGGAGACAACACTGGAGATGAAAACCCTAGGAAAGTAAACAGGAACTACCAACAAAAGCATCACCAACAGAAAGCAAGAGAAGGAAGAAAGCATCTCAGGTGTAGAAAGTACCACAAAAGAAATTGATAGATCAGTCAATGAAAATGCTAAATCTAGTGCAAAAACATACAGAAAATTTGGGACATTTTGAAATAGACCAAATCTAACAAAAATAGGAATAGAAAAAGTAAAAAATTCCAAGATTAAAAGGCAAAAATATCTTCAACAAAATCATAAAAAAAAAGTTTCCTTAGCCTAAAGAACAAGAAAGACATAAATATAAAAGATGCTTATAGCACACTGATAGATTAGACCAGAAAAGAAAATCCTACTGCCACATAATAATCAAAACACTAAATGTACAAAACAAAGAATATTTAATGATGCAATGGGAAAAAGGCCAACTAACATAAAGGCAGACATATTAGAATTAAGCTTGACTTCTCACCAGACACTCTAAAACCAAAAGATCCTAGAATGATGTCTTGCAGACTCCAAAAGACCACAGATGTAATGCCAAACTAATATACCCAGCAAAGCTTTCAATATTCATAGATGAAGAAACCAAGATA